>NC_061520.1:11940000-12240000 GCF_022379125.1 Scophthalmus maximus
GCATGACAGCGCTGCTTCACATACGTGATCCCAGTGGTTGGTGAACAATGTTAGTGCGTTCGGGCCTACTCCCGAGCTTCCTCCCACGCCCCTGTGGGGAGACTGTGTAAATACACACCATCCTCGCTCTCATCATCACCAGACCGTAATCCATAATGCAGCCCGGTCTCCCTCGGACACACGCCACACCACATTTTACTGCATCTATTATTGAATGGATTAAAAATAGTATTTTTTTTAAGCAAATGTTTTTCCTATAAATATCTCTCTGTGTGACGGTTGCTTCACCTCTCGAGCCTTATCTCAGTTCCCAAAACCTCTCAGTAATGTCACCATATTGAATTATTCATCTAAACACCACTCACTCACACACACACATGGATCATTTTAAGATCTGAACTCAACCACAGATGAATTTGCAATGTCAAAACATAAAGAGGGATTTCTCATTATGACCTTCTCATGTGTGATCTTATGCATTTCAACTCCCACTCCCACACATTTCACAATCTTTCTCTAAAGTGTGTGTGTGTGTGTGTGTGTGTTTCCACTTCCTCTATTTCAGTGGAGCTTTCTCTGAGGTGGTCCTAGCAGAGGAGAAGAGGACCCAGAGGCTGGTGGCCATCAAGTGCATCCCCAAGAAGGCACTGGAAGGCAAAGAGAACAACATTGAAAATGAGATCGCAGTACTACACAGGTGATGCCACTGCGAGGTTCCTCACAATGACCCCGCTGTCGCTTGATGTCCGACAGCAGGATCACTGCAGCCCTTCACAACGATGCACGCACAGATGCAGAATTTATATATATGCAAGGGGTCAATTGAATGGGTGACTAAATGCATGGTGTCAGTAGAAACAGTGGGATTGTGCACCGGAAATGTCAGGAGTAAGGAAGATAGACCTATTTTTAGTGTCCCTGTTGCCAAGGCAACAGCACACAGAGGCGGAGATGGTGTGGAATTCCCTGCAGCAGTTTGTTGAAGAAAGAGAAAGAGACACAGAGGGTGGAGTAGTGGAGGGGGGTTAGGGTAGGGTATGATGGAAGGTGAAATATACGGAAGAATGGAGTTTGGCCAAACACTTAAAGTCACCATTTAAACAGATAATAGAGTCCAGAGCAAGAGACATGAAGGGAGTTGGAAAATACTGTAGTTATGGGGAAAAACAGATGAGAGGCTTTTTTCTCTCTCATTCTCATAAAAGTCGCATTACCTTCTCTCAGCTGCCACTGTGCTGAAGTGATGGTGAGTTCATACTGTTCGCTCTCAGCTCAGCTCGTGAGCCAGGAGAGGACGCTCGACCGTCCGTTGGCTGGTTCACAGCAATAAATGATCCAAGTCGTGTTTTTTTTTTCGTGTGCGAGAATAGTCACTCTATCAAGCCCCAGCTATATTATCTAAAGCCGCTCTTTGTTCAGAGTTCTAGCTGCCGACCACGATCACCATCATTCTCGACAAGACGCAGTTATCCATCTGAAGCTTTGTCATTTCGCATTTTCAGGGAAGAGGGTAAACTCATTGGTTTGATCCCCATTCACCAAAGGGCTTTGCAAAAAAGAAAGGGGAAAAAAAGAAAGAAAAGACAGAGCAGACCCTCTAAATCTGAATTATGCAACGAGAATGCCATCTGGTGACCATTTGACAGTAAGCATTAGAGAAATATGGCACATCTTATAATGTCATGCATTTGGATTGATGATTTCCGTCCACTTATCTTCCTCAGAATCAAACACCCCAACATTGTCACGCTGGAGGACATCTTTGAAAGTACATCTCATCTCTATCTTGTCATGCAACTGTGAGTTCTTCACATTTTTTGCATGCATTTTATGTGTCTTTACTGTAAATCAGAGTTGAAACGTTGGATTTGATTTGTCAGTTTGTCAATAGACAGAAAATGAATCATTTTATCAAGCAAAAATTCATTTTTTCTTATGTCCTCATTTGATCTTGTTCTTTATTTCAATCATTCTAGAACACGATCATAGGTCGACCTGTCTGTAGAATAAGAAAAATTGATTTTATTTTCAAATAACAAGATGTTAATCAAAAACAAATCACTAAAGGTGTGGGACTGTTCACCTTCTCTTTTCCTGCCATGGTTTTCACCTGCCAGGGTATCTGGAGGCGAGCTGTTCGACAGGATCGTGGAGAAAGGTTTCTACACGGAGAGAGATGCCAGCCAGCTCATCCACCAGATCTTAGATGCAGTCAAATATCTCCACGACATGGGGATCGTCCACAGAGACTTGAAGGTATCAGGAAGGACAGAAATGTGGCAGCTGGATCGGGCTCAGAGTTGGGGTTTTTTATTTTTTAAAACCTCCTCTTTTGTCGTCCCTCTTGTGTTTTTGCAGCCAGAGAACTTGCTGTATTACAGTATGGACGAAGACTCCAAGATTATGATCAGCGACTTTGGACTGTCAAAGATCGAGGGAGCGGGCAGTGTGATGTCCACAGCCTGCGGCACTCCTGGATATGTGGGTAGGGCATTTATTTCTCCGGCCAGCCCGGCTGTCCTCACCGGCCCTCTTTTATTCACTGCGTTGTGAGAGGCTCTTTCATCCCCGACTGAGTCAATTGCTAGTGTTTCGGGAGTGCTCTCCGCCAGTTTAACGTGACCCTACGAGATCTCATGGTATCGCTGACAGGTCAAGATTACTTGAATTCACTCTCAGCGCCCCTCGTATTTTTTTCCGCTCTGTGAACGCGTTTGCGCTTGCGTGTTTCACAGCTCCGGAGGTGCTCGCTCAGAAGCCGTACAGCAAAGCAGTGGACTGCTGGTCCATAGGCGTTATTTCTTATATCCTGTGAGTCCGAACGCATCCTTTCCAACCTGTGAAATATGAAGAGTGATGTTTTTCGAGATTTTCTGAAAATGTTCCTACATGGCTCCCTCAGATTATGTGGATATCCCCCGTTTTATGATGAAAACGATGCCAAGTTGTTTGAGCAGATCCTGAAAGCAGAGTATGAATTTGACTCTCCGTACTGGGATGACATCTCAGATTCAGGTACTGTCAGTTGTTGAAAATATCTTTAATAAAGATCCAGCAAAAAAAAACTAACAAGTCAGAGTGGACTATTACAACGTGGGTTTTTTCTGTTGACAGCCAAAGATTTCATCTGTCACCTGATGGAGAAAGAGCCCATGAAGAGATATACATGTGAGCAGGCTCTGCAGCATCCATGGTAAGAAAGCGGTGCTGAAATTGTTTGTCAGTTCGTTGATCAAAAGAAAACAAATTTCAATCAAAATCTTATTAACCACAGGAAATATTGATAAAAGCTCAACCGTTTTAATACATGATGGATATTAATTATAATCAATAACATGAATCCATAGGTTGCAGAAAGAGTCAACAGTAGGCCTGCAAACAATTATTTACATTATCATATAATCTGTCTGCACAAACACATTTTCTTTTATCCGACCAACAGTGCAACAAGTTTCTGATCATACACACATATATGACAATGAAAAGTATCTCACTTTTACATTTCAGTTTTATGCTTGAAGAATGATTGGAGCAATTCACTTATTTACAATATAGTTGATGATCAATGATTAATGCATACAGTAATACTGTAAATTCTCTAATATTCGGTGACTTTACAGGATCTGTGGAGACACAGCTCTGGACAAGAATATCCATGAATCCGTCAGCGCTCAAATCAAGAAGAACTTTGCCAAGAGTAAATGGAAGGTCAGTGCCGCGGCTGAGTCACAGCTCAGCCTGCTGAAAGAGCAGGTTGTGTGCTGAAGTTCTGTTTGTTATACTCTCTCATTAGCTGTTAGACAAAGATTCCCTCCCGTCTCTCTGTCCATGTAGCAAGCGTTCAATGCCACAGCGGTGGTGCGCCACATGCGGAGGTTGCAGCTGGGCACGAGCCTTGAGGGACCCAGTCAGATAACTCCCACCAGTCCCTGCCATGGACATCTGCTCCCAGAGGAAGAGGAGGGAGAGGAGGAGGAGGAGGAGGAGGAGGAGGATTTGGGGAATGGGGAGGAGGAGAGCTGTAAGTTGTCAGTTCACTCGCTTTGAATTCATTTCAGACCTGTCGGTTCAAGTAACTAGCAAGGAACGCCCTGCACCAGTATGTAGGTAAAGATTTAAAGGTGACATATTATGCAAAAACCACCTTTTCAGTGTTTGTGCACACAAATGTGTGTATCTGTGGAGCCTGCCGGCCCACAAACTGTGAAAAAAGACCACCCTGTTGTTTTTGGTGAGCTGACTAAACCCTACAGCCTGGCTCTGAACAACTGCTTCGGGTTCCTCTCCCACAGTGATGTCACAGTTGGACTCTTTTGGGGTAACCCCCGTCTGCAATCTCACACTCCACTTTTCTGGTGTTTCGTTTTAGACAGAGGGTGAGAAGAGGAGCTGCAGGAATGGGCAGTATGAGAACACTGAGGCCTTTTCTGAAAATTTCAGCATGTAAACCTCTTCAAGTGGTAACCCACATTAAAAGTATGAACCTGAATATGAGCATAATGTGTCACCTTTAATGAAATTAATGCACACTGAGGATGGATGGACAGATGGATGAATAGATGAATAGATGAATAGATGAATAGATGGATGGATGCGCTCCTGTCATATCGGAGTCACCATAACTACCGGTTTCGTAGTTACGTAGGGATCAAAATTCATAGCTACGTCATACATACAACTGGGAAACTGTCTGAAAGTTCTTATTCTTATCCAATAGAGGGACGAGGGGAAGATGAAGCAGGGAGGTGAGTGGATGAAGGGATGAGATGGGAGGGTGAGTCGCGAAAAACAGGGACAAGGATGAGGTAACCAGGTGTAAGATGGCTTGATAGTAGAGCAGAGTTGTGGCCCTGCTCATGAACCAAAGTCAATTTGTTAATATAAAGTAAAATTCATGTTTCATTCTCATAATTGTGGCTGTAAGTTAACATTTGGTCATGCCAAATTTAAACTAGCAAAATCCGTTGTCGAGAACTGGGAAGCATCCATCGCCATCAGCAAAACTTGAACAATCAGGGCAAACAGTGCAAGCCTCCAAAATCGGAGATATTGAAAATATGAAATTTTTTTCCTACTTTCCGGTTCTTGAGTAAATGGTAAATGAAGTGGATTTATACAGCGATTCTCCAGCTGTATCGACCACTGCGCTTTACAGCACAGTTGACATTCACCCATTCACACACACAATCATACAACGCCTCTGTATCTAGAGCTTTGTCTTTCTGTCACGCATCTCTTTCACGTGCTACCGGCACAGCTGTCGGGGGGAATTTGGGTTTTTCAGAGTCTTGAGGCTCCCACTATACGCCCCAGTAAATGTTGTTTTGTCAGAGTCAAATTTCCTGTATCTCTACAAAGGAGCCGGTGTGTGCAAAGTTATTACGACCCACGGGTAAAAAATAGTAGTTGAGAAATACCAGATTCAAGCTTTAAACTTCCCATACACCCTGTTTTTATGCTCTTGACATGCAGTGTCCCACTATGAGGATGGCCGCCGTGGAAGCAATGAGGGTAGCGCAGATCGGGACAGTCTGAGGAGCTGCACCTACTGCTGCAGGCCGGCCAGCCGCGTCTGAGCACAACCGCCCATTGCCCTGATGACACTGTAGCCCCGGAGCGCCCAGAGCCTGCCCGCCCAGTCTGGCCAGGAATGCAGAGTAGTTATCAGGAAGGTGTCCACCCGGAGCACATCCGCAGCGAGCAGGTCACGATAACGGTGTGCAGAAACATACCGTTTAAGTCTTTGTCCAAAACCTCGTCCTCACTCAAGATACACAAGATGTAACACTGTTGTAGAAAAGAATGCAAGGCTGCTGCTGCTGCAAAAAGAGAGAGAGATTTTTTTTTTTTTTTTTAAAGGGGCCTGTCTACATGATTATCCTGAAATAAACCCCCATAGCAGCCTCACACGGAGTCGTCCTTTGTGCAGCCGCAGCAGACAGTGGTCACTCGGCAACTCGTGCATCACAACGAGTCGTCCCGGTTGTTACCTCCAGGAAGCATCGAAACCTCTGGAGTCTCAATCAGAGATGAGGCAGTGGCCCAAAGGCAGTCTCCTGCATTCTTTTTTTTTTGTCCTGCCATTATCCGTCACGTCTACCTCTAGTCACAACCACTGTGTCTGCATCCATCTTGGCCCGCACTCGCCGCACCACTGGCAGCTTTCTCCCCAAAAATCTGGCCACACAGGGCACAAAGAAGAGGGGAGCTCTGCTGGAGGCTTCTCCCGCATGTCTTAATAATCGTTGCCCATTAATGTGACTCAGTCCAGCCTGTCGCCAAGTAGCTGTTTAGTGAAACCCAATTCAACCTGCCCATTAGTTCTGTTTGAATCTTTCTCCCCCCCCCCCCCCCTCATATTGTCATTATTAAACGTTTCAGCAGATACCTGGTAAGTGGGCGTTGCTTCTTGAGGTTATCGGACTCTATATTCTGGCTCAGACTGGGTTTGTGAAGAGCGGTTCTGACGTGGGAGTGTCTGCATGCTTCTCTTTCGGGGAAAACGTCCAAATGTATGAATATCAAAAGGAGACTTTTTTTTGTTTCGTTTCATGGCTGTTCTGTTCTCAAACTGAGATCCCCGTTCGCTTGGAAAAAAACACAAGAATCTCACCTTCCTCCCTGGACAAGGAGGGTTGTTATAAGATGCAAGATCCACTATGCGTGGGGAAAAAAAAAAAAGAAGACCATGTTCACGTCACACTCATTCTGTGTCCAACGATCTGCCAGCTGTCGGTCTCTGGGTCTGGGTCTGGCCCCGGCCCGTCTCACGCTGAGTCCGGGGGGATCTCAGTCTGGGAGCTCCGCCTGCTCTGTGCTGTGCACCTCTAGTGGAAGACGTCTTGGTCTACTGTTTGCATGACCTGGTTAAATATGTTTACATGAATGATGATCAATTAGTATAAACACACATGATTATTATGATTCTTATTATTATTATCGTTGTATTGAAAAAATAAATAATGATGTAATACTGTAATATTGAGCTATATAATGTGAAGTGAGTAACACCAGAAGTAATGTTGTTGACAAAGTACAACACAGCACAGTGGACTTATCATTTGCATCGACTGTGATGGTCAAGACTCTACCTGAGTGACATGTCTCCTGTACTATGTTAATTTATAACTCTTCTTATTTTGGGGGGAGTTTTGCCACTGCTGATGTAGAATCTCTCAAAACTATGTATTCTTGCCTGATACCCAGACACAAGTATAACCCCCTCCCTACATATCCTAATTTAAAACACGTGCCAGCCATAGAATAAAGATGAAACAAGATGGTGGAAACATCACCCGTCTGCAAAGCTCCACATTTGTCCTCCTTAGTAAAAGGACTACAGCACCAAAGCCATACGGGGAAGAGGGACTGTTTTAACCGTAGAATAGATGAGTTGTCCTCTTTTGAATACATGACTCAGATGAAGGGTTCAAAGAGATTCAACGTGGAGAAGGAGGACGAGACAACCGGCTGTGACAACCAGCTAAAGGTTCTTCAATCCCGATAACAATCGCACCATGGCGTTATAGATCAAAAGGAATGTCGTCGTGACGACATCGTGCCGCATTATTAGTTAGCTGTAGAGGAAAAAGTTCATGACATTTTGTTGCCCACATTCAAACCGACGCCCCCCCCCCCCCCAAAAAAAAATCTGTCATTGCTACTTACAGGTCCATAGTACAGTAAAAGAGGGCAATCACTCTGGATTTACATGACTGTAATTGTGGAAAATATGCAAACTGTGTGTGAAGGGCTTCATGTAACCTGTTAGGTAGCCAATATCGATGAATTTGATTTGTTTGGTAATGACCTTGTGTTGAATTCCACTTGGCTGATTTTTAAAGCTTGTTTTACCCAACGAAAACACATCTAAATGCATAAAGAAACACATGTATATTATATATATATATATATATATATATATATAAATCTAAGTATATATTGTATATCCTTTTTTGTAAAAGCTGTTTTGAGCTACAAATGTATGGATGCAATGCATCATGGGTTATTGAACAGGAAAAATACAATGATTTGTACCCACAGAGATACGATTGCAGGAAATGAAATAAACCTTCCTTGTCTATGCATTGTGTGTTCTGTCGTTACACAGCATCTGTGTGTTCGGATGTGGATTGCACATAAAAACTGTGATTTGTGGAGGATTACAGATGGAATCGATTCAAACATATAAATCGCGCCGATTACAAACGACCTCCAACATGCAATTAATATAAAAAAAATGTTGACCCATCACTTTTTAACGTCTTTATTACTTCACTTGTTTAGCTGTTTCCTGTATTGTCATGCTGAGTGAGCAAAATGCTAAATCAATGATTTTAAAAACATAATGGACACAATAAACACATCTATTTATCTAATATAAACTCATTTTAAAATACAGGTGTTGTTTCATATGAATCATTTACTTACTTGTCATCCATACACATGTTGACTTATTTAAGCAGTATTACAAAACAACATGTGATTTCCGTTGAGTTGGTTTTTTTTCACCTTTGATCAAATAATCACTGGGAATATTTGCTGATTGGATCTACATCTATTCTACGTCAAAGATCGTTCCTGTACTGTACGTCACTTACTCCCACTACTCCACTGTGCCGACGGTCAACAGAAAACGTGCAGTCGTGATATATAAATGTCAAACTTCTGTTTTATCCTGCCTCTCTCTTTGCCTCGCAGGAAAGTCTGGCTGCTCTCATTGTCGCCCTCTCTCCTCAAGAGGAGAAATCAAAAAAATAGAGGACGTTGAGCTTTTACACAGTCAACAAGCCACAATGTTCACAGACAACTTCAGAGTACAAATTTGAGATAGTCTCTGACACTTAAAATAAAACATGTAATTCTTTAAACTCACCTTTTAATTCAACCACAATGGTTACATGATCATTTATATATAAATCAGATGATGAGAGTACAGGCAGTATATTATTTACCTCACAGTCTATAAAACCTCGCCCGGCTGCTACAAGACTGTCAGACTCCCGAGGAGATTGGACTTGCCAGCCTACCTGTTTTTAAATCATGGCTTAATAAAACATAGAATTTTAGAGGTGCTGTTTCATTCTCATGTATTCTGCGCAAGCACTTTGGAGCCTTGTTTAGTAAAGTGCTACAGAAATGACAGGATGAATGAATTTGATGCAGGAGGAAAAAGAACTAGACTCTCAATGTCAGAAACGGTGTCTGTGCCGCCCTCTGCTGACTGACTGCAGAACCACACGGCCCTGCATTCTTCCAGGATTGATTCAAATCCTCTGTCAATTCTAATAAAACAGCATGTGATTCATTAAAACCACGACAACATTTTGCTATACAGGTGCATTGTCTTTTCAACAGCCTTGATGAAGTGTTGCTCTGCTCTACCGTGTCTCCTCCCGCTCCCTGTTCACCTCGTTCCTTTGGTCCCATTCCCTCTTTTTCTCGAACTCTCTGGAGTTCAGCTTTTCCCTTTTAGGGCTCCTGATAAAAAACACTGACAGAATGACTCCACCGGTGGAGTATGAGCGACGAAACTGAATGATGCGTTTCATTGTCCAACCTATGGGGGGTCATCCACAGTTATTGGGGAGCTCCTGGTGGCTCTGGGAGGCAGTTAGTTTCAGGATTCACAGGGTTTCGTTTGTGCACCTAACTCTGTAGTTGGGGTGAAAAGGGGCCTGAAGCTCGGGGGCATCGGTCTGCACCACTGAGGCTTACAACAGCAACACACCGCACTGTCCAATGGCCTTGCGTTGGCTCTGTCGCTGACCTGACCTGCAAGTGTTGTGCAGTCCTCTGCAGCTCCGTTTTTCCGACTAGGGGAGAAGCAGAGGGAGCAGAACACCCAGGACCTGTGGGGGCAGTGACCGGCAAAGGCCTCCTGTGGAGCCAGCATCGGCAGCTGAGGGCTCGAGGGAGGGAGCGGGGAGCGGGGAGCGGGGAAGAGCTGATGTGGGGAGTGCAGCAGCTGTCAGGGAATTGGAATTGCAAATATGGGTGGAACCTTCCTCTTCCCCTGCACCTACACCAGTAGTGGTGATGTGGCAGGTCAAACACCCGCATCATCTCTGACTCGGCACATTCCTATTGTGCCACTGCGAAGGGGAGGTGTGGCCTAGGAACGACCTGCTCTGGTGTAGGTGGGGCAGGAAGTGACAAAAATGGAGGCGGTGAAAATGCATGAGAACTGAAAAATGAATTAATAAAGATGGATGTGAATTTTCTTTTTTAAAGACGTTAAATTATCAAGCTGATTTGATTAAAACAGCATGTGATGACGATGAGAACCGAACCGTCAGTTTCCACATCTTTACACACGTCATTTATCCTTCACAACACAGAGGTGCGACGTAAAGTCGCCTCAAGTGTGGAAGTGACAAAAATAACTGCACAACCGCCCAAAAAAGAAGAAATCTTTGAAGTTTCTGCAAGTTTTTGTGGCATAAATTCTCCGACTTCAGTTTCTTGATTCCCTGCAAGTGGAGAGACAAAAAACTTGATTTGCAAGTCTGTGGGCGTGTTCTTCCATCAACAGCTAACAGTCAAAGGTACACGCCGTTGGGTGTAGTGACTGGCAGCCTAGTTGATTATCGGAGCAATACAGTTTCAAACAAAATGTCTAAGAGTTTATCGAATCAAATGACTCTATGTCACTCAATTTTTCAGGTCACGTGCATTTTCATCACCTTCATTTTTTCATTTTAGTCACTTCCACTCTCGAGGCTACTGTTGTGAAGCATAAAATCCTTGACTGTAAAGATGTGGGAAATTATTTAAAAAGACACGCTTCTGATTCCATCACATCACAACTGTTTGTCACCAAATCAGCTTCACATTCATCAAATCACTCGACAATTCCTCACCCAATGTTTCTTTTCTCGTCCCATTTCTCCAGCTGACATGCATGTATCATCAGTTCTTTTCCTTTGGGTTGTTCTTCCCCCCTCATGCGTCTGGCAGCAAACAGCCCGCTGTGCCTGTTGAAGTCCAGCTGGTTCTGCAACAGACCAACTATGCAGCTCAACTTGGCAGAGGGAGAACATTACAGTACACGAGGAGACAAAAACACATCATCGAAGGAGGCTATTTTAAGATTCCTCACCGCAACCATTCAGATGTGTCTCACTCCTACTTGGACAATGTTGCTGGGGACAAGTCACTTTTTTCAAAAATACTAGTGTGTAAATTTGAAAAAAAAAAAGTGCAGGGAATATTTAATTAATACTATTTTATAATTTCCACATGTCCAGTGAAGCGAGCGTCTTTGCTCATGAGGAGCAGGGCCGCCTTCTCATTAAAGACGGGATGACTATATGCAGAGGTTGAGAAATGAATTATTGCCTCGTTGACGCAGACAGGACAGCTGAACAAACCGGTTCTACTTTGTTTGTTCTGAAATGAGTACGCAGGAAAAAGCAGGATGTAACGCCAAAAGATATGGTTGGTTCATTACCTGCAAATAAAGCCCCCAATCTATTATTTACAATGTAAAAAAAGTTTGAATAACAAAACAGCGAATGGCTGTGAAAGTGAAAACTACATGAGGGCCCTTTTAAAGTGCCATGTCTGCTGCAAGCTGCTGTTTGGTTGAGGAGGGGAGCGTCCTGCTGTTGAGCTAGATCTCACACATTGAACAGGACGTGATGGCATACAGTCTCCGGGGCACAAGACTCTCTTCAGTGTTGGCGAGGCCTTTGGTTCAAGAATTCACCGCCAACAAACGACTGTAGGAGAAAAAACTGTGGCAGGAAGTGAAAAGGAACGCCTCAGTAGGATCGAGTATACAGTACACAAATAGTATAACGTTCACGGTGACAGATTATCCCACAATTATTTAAGTATTTCTGCTTCTCTCTTCAGCCCAATGTCCTCATAGATGCGTCCGCCGGCTCTGGAGATTGGAGAAGGATGAGGGAGTGTTATCTTTCACAGAAGGAAGGAAAAAGGAAAATCATATCCAACTTTCTCAGGCAGGCGACTCACGTGTCCTCAGTGAGTCAACATCTTGGCCTTTGCATGTATTTTTTCCGGCAGCCGAGAAGAGGATGCTGCATGCTGCATTTGCTCCAATGATGATGCTCTCATGGACTCAAGAACCAAAGGGAAGGTTAAAAAAACAACAACAACAACAGCAGCCCTGACGAACAGGCCCGCGATGTGTCGGAATAATATTTCGTGCACATCATTGGTGGAGAGTTACAAAGTACCGAACTGTTATCTATTGTTATTTTTTCAGAGGGAAATGTTGTAATTCTTACGTCATTAAATCAAATAAAAACTGCTGCTCACACGGTTGAAGAGATCAAATATATAAAAAAAGATTTTAATAAAAACAATCCAAACTTTGCCAGCAGGATTGGTTTTCTGCTGCTGCAGGACTGTCCGACTCCTGAGGAGAAACTTGCCAGCGTACCTGTTAATGAAACATATCATTTGATAGGAAAGACTTTTTGTAACTGTTTTGAACTGTTGTTGATTGTTCTTGTTACTTTCTTTTTCTTATTCGTGCTTTGTCTTGTTTTGTTCGTGCCGTTTCATTCCCATGTCGTAGCCTTGTTTAGAAAAATATGCTATAGAAATGGATGGATGAATGGATTTGATGCGGGAGAAAGAAAAAAAACTAGACTCTCAATGTCAGAAACTGTGTATTTATGTTGAAGACAGATGAAATTATAAAAAGGAAATTTCGGGAAAAAATGTAATAATCCAAACTTTGCCACCTCTACTCTCCATCTTCAACTCCAGACTCTTAGGTTGGTTTGGGAACCACTGGACCGTACATTTGAACTGTTCTTAAAAGTAACATGCTGCCTACTCACTGCTGCATAACATACATTATGTTATGATAATTTTATCCGCCAGGGACATTTAACTGCATAACATATACTTTTACTTTTGTCCCTTTAAGTATACTCTACTGATCAAACTCTACTGATCAAACTCTTTCTTTTTAAATGCAAGAGTTTTACTTGTAACTGAATATTTCTACATCAATATATTGGTTTCTTTTACTTGAGTGAAGGTTCTGGGTATCAAATTTGAAAAGGAAAATAACAAAGGAAAAAAGAGAAGACATCTCAGGTAAACGAGAGAGAGCAGAGAAAACGTATCTGCTGGGAACCAGAGCCATCTCCATGTATCTTGACTTATATTATAATATTTCTATTAACAGCGTCCGTCAAGTCAATTTTATTCACATAACTTAAAATCCAAAGGAGAGTATTAAAATCAAAGTAAAAAATCCAACCCTCTGACAATTTATTTTACAATTTTACACAGCAGCCAGAGTACGAAACAGAACGGCAATAGTCTTCAAATCAAATCCAGAAAGTCAACTTCAGTGTTTGAGGAAGAGTCAAGAACAATGTTTACTGTCTTCAAAGTCCAAAAAGTTATTGTCGGAAATTCATCACAATAGTCCCGTGAGGTTTATGTTCATCGGTTCATCTTGGGTAACAGCCGCCCACCTCCACCGCCTCCGGCCATCCTTCGAAAATGTTGGTTTTCTCATCACTAACAGCAATCTGACAGGGGGGACAGGGGAGAAGACGTTTCCTCTTCAGTCGATCATCATCATGCGTCGTTTTGTTTCTCACTTTCGGCATATTTTGAAATAAATGTTCTGGCACACGGTCGACGTGCAGTGATCACTTACCGTCTCAAATAATTTCTTTCTCGTCCCCACTCTTCCTGCAAACACCCAGCTGTCCCGGTATTTTATGGACTGGACCATGGTGCTTCCCATTTCAACAAAATACTCTCTTACCTCCTTTGACAATCTGGAACAAAGGAATAGAACGGGTCACACTGTGTGACGTGAACTCTTTCAAACGGTTGAATCGTGGACATTCAGCCTTACTTGTCTTCCACATTATCGTACGAGGCCACGAAAACAAACATTCCAGGATCAATCTGACTCAGGTATGCCAGGACTGCACCTGAGTCTTTGGTTTGAGTAATTAAAAACAACAATAATTAGGATCATGATTATAAAAAATCTCCAAGGCTACAATTAACTTTTGACATAAAGCGGGAATGAGCAACGACAGAAAGGGGAACTCTTACTTCCACTAAGAAGGCGGTATCCGTCCAAATTCCCAGTTTCACCTGAGATGGAAAAGGCATATTAAAAAAAAATCCATATTATAGATATTCTGGAGCTTTTGCTCGTATTACATGAGAAATTGTAGATGATACATTTTCCTTGTTTTTTTAATAGATTTATTTTCTTATATTATGGACTTCCTCCACCATTTTATAAAACACTTCATCTGTTGATGAAGAACACGAAATGTGATGGAAGAGATTGAGAATTAACTTTAAATGTTGAAATTCATAACCCAAATACTGTACAAGACTTTTAATAACCCAGTTCTTTGGGTTCTGATGAGGAATCACAGTATTTTACTCACCATCCACCACCACAATGTTCAGTCCTCTTCCCACATTGTTCCTCACGTGACTCATGATGCTGCAGAGAAACCAGCAAGGGTTAGTTTCCCTTCAGAGACGTTCTCTTCATCTTAAGTTAATTCCGGCATGAATTCAGTGACACGTACTTTTGACCCTCGTAACAGATCTTTGGCCCGACAACATTAGCTGCCCCACTTGTGATTTTGACGGCAAACTGGTTCGGCGGACAGACTCTGGAGAGGTTGCACTTTGGCTGAAGAGGATCGGACTCTTTGAAAATGCAGATGCCAGAGGTAGAAACATGTGTCTCATCTTGCAGGAAGGTGGTCATACATTCAGTAAATGTGAGAGATGTGTAATGTTGGACAGATTATTGGATTTAACTTGAGGGAAAAGTCTCATGGAAGTCTCCCGAAAGAAACGAGCACGCGTGACTTACCTAACCTCAACTGTAGTCGCATCTGTTGTTCGTCGTTAAACCCTAAAACAAAGTGGATGGAGACTGTATTAGTGCGACGAGGCAGACAAAAGTATGTATGGAAAGAGAAGGGGGGGGGGGGAAAGATCTCACCTAAAAGGTTTCCTGCTCTTGTCTTGATGTCAAATGATCTGCTCGAGATATGCCACGTTATCAGGATGGCAATCACAGCCGCAAAGTACCAAAGAGCTGTCGACCACAAAGAGGAGAGGGACGAGGATTTGCAGTAGCTCAACCAAAAAAGAACCCTGCATTTCAAACACAACCAAAATCTCACCATGTTTCATATCTGCGACAAAACAGACACCTCGTCTCCGCTCCGGACAGGAACCGCACCCGAAGCACTCCCTGTCAAAAAGATAATACAGCGCGTACAGCAGAGCTCTGGTTGGCATCTCGTGTCAGGTCACTCCCCCCCCCGCCCCGCCGGTAACGCTCCTCAGAAAACAACCCTTAGCATTTCGTTATGCAAAAAATGCGGCGACCTGGGTGTGGCCTCCTTGGCACAAAAGGACACTGACACAGATGACAATGTCTCTCTCTCTCCCAGATACTTATGGCGCTTGAACAGCGACACTCACATTGTGAAGTGTCTTTTTGAAAAATCCAAATGTGACCGGACGAACGGTCACAAGTTGAAAACGGGGTCAAGTGCGACATGTGTCACACTGAAGGACTAAGCAAAAAGAAAAGAAAAAAAGCTTTAGGTAATCAGTCATTTTTCAATGTGCTTATGATTTGATTTGTTGGTAAATTCCGTACGATAGGCAAAGTGAACCGCATTTAAACTGTTGCTATACGGAGAAATTAAAAACAGGAAGAGTAGGCAGGCCAGGGTAAGGTAGGAAAATAGGGAAATTTGTGGTGTCATTTGTTTGTTTTCGTTGTGTTATGCTCTGTGTGTACGGGACACATGCAGCGACCAAATGGAAAGCCACTACACATGATGAAACATAATAACAAATAAGCAAACGTGAAATGTAAACACAAGGCCGTGTATAATAACATATACAACGCAAGCAGAATAAAGATGAGAAAAAAAAGACAAAGACTTTATACCTATTCTAGGAAGTGCAAAACCCCCAGGTAGAGAAGTAGTGTTCCTGTCAACTGTCTGCATGCATCTGTGTGAACCGACAGGCAGCAGTGTGTGCAGGGTTTCGTCTTTACTGGTGTCAGATGGTGAAAGTCCCTCGTGTCATCGGGCCTCCGTCCGCCGAGCTGAGAAGGTGTGATCAGAAGAGCCAGCTGCCGCGACGAGCGGGACACGACGAGGGGGAATGGCACAAGACAAAACAGAACAGGAAGAACAGGAAGAATCAGACTTTGCCCATTGGCAGACAGAGCATGGGTGTGAAGCAGCGCACCAAGGAGTGAGACACAGATCTGTATATATATATATATATATATATATACACACACACACATATACATATATATACGTATATATATGTATGTGTGTGTGTGTGTGTATATATATATATACACACACACATATATACGTATATATATGTATATGTGTATATATATATGTGTATATATATATATGTATATACATATATATACACACACACACATACGTTATATGTGTATGTATGTGTATATATACATACATATATATACATATATACACATATGCATATATATATATACGTATATATTTGTATATATATACATATATACGTATATATATATTTATTTTTTACATTTGTATTTTGCATATTTTCTAAAGGTGTGTTAGGAGAAGTTCCAGGCAGCTCGGTCGTATCTCAGGGGTCAGTCTGCTGCTGCTGGCGACGAGCCACAGCCGAAGACACAGGGAACAAATGAACAAGTTTAGTTCAGAAACGATGCAGCAAACATAAGGCAAAAGAAATAACCAGCACGTTCAAAATAACGCAAAACCAATTCTGACACCACTAAGAGTCATCTTCGTTCTATAATAGATCACATTCTATTGTTTTTTTGGTCCGTCCCCTAATGAGGGGGGTTGGAGCGGGTCGTCCACTGACTCAGAAGGTCAACGGTTCGATCCCCTGCTCCTCTGGCACGCTTGCCGAACCAAAGTGTCCCTGTAGGCACAGGACCCTCAACCCTACATTTCAGTGTGTGTCTTTCTATAGTTGAGCACCAATTTTGGCTCTACACCATCGTTGTGAGGACATTTTGGCCGGTCCTCACAACTATAGAAAGACACACGTGTGTGTGTGTGTGTCGATAAGACTAAAAAACCTATACTGAAAGCATAAAACCCTATGTCTTTACCATTTACCCATGTATATAATCAATGGTAAGCTAAATAACAAAAACACCCGTTGAGTTGTAGCAGACTGCCTGCACTGGGTTTACTGGAAGGTGTTTATAAAGCCCTATGTCCTATATATTTGAATATCACAAAATACGAGGCTTTCAGTTTGCGGCTCAGGTCCTCACGTGGTGTAATACTAAAGACGGCCAGCAGAGGGTCTCTGCGTACCATTTACTGATCATGCAGAAACTAGAGTCAGTAAATCAATGGACCAGACAACATGGGAATAAAATAACCCCTTTTACGGGTGGGTAAAATCATGCCTGTCCACTTTGACAAACCTAGTTTTAAAAGGCCAATATTGGTCGACTCTGCACGCTATGACAACTCCGGGTTTGTCTTTAGGTAAGAGAAAAAGAGAAGGTACATCAAAAAAAAAAGGAAAGAGGTACAGCAGAACAATGAAGATCCAAACACATCAGCCGGTCCACAGCATAAAGATATTTAATACCCATTGTACATATTTCTGTGGTGTGAACCAACACGGACAGTGAGATGATAAACAGTAGACGTCAGTTTCTTTCACACCATCATCAGTAACTTTAGAACAAACACTCTCTTTAGATGCAGTATTCGCACAAATTTGACATAACACTTCAAAAACTTCAAAGTGATCGCACGAACAATTAAAAGAGAAACCACAGTGAAATGATTTTCGATGGTGAAGGATTAATCAGCTCAGAGCTGTGACGCATTATGACGATTCCCAGTGCAGTTGCTGATTTTTTTTTCTATTTTTTATTACTGATTCAAAAAAAAAAAAAAAAAATCTTGGTGATAAATGTAGCTGTCAAAAATGATCATGCAACTTCACCCGGTGTGGGAGTCCATTACATAGTCAGTGCACGCCGAGCTCTGAGGCAAATTTATTATAAGTGCGTTGATGAAAAAGGGAAAATAGGTTTCAAAGGGAACGGGCCCACGAGTGGACGGTCTCAGTGTGACGACTGTTAGCTGCGAGACAGAGTTGCTATGTCGGAAATATCAAATCTCCACGTGCTTTGTGCTCTGATAATGTTATATATATATATATACTGTATATGTGTGTGTTTTGTGCAAATCAGATTCAGACCGTTTTCTGTGTTTTCGATACAACAACTGTCAATTATTGACAGTGAACAATAAAACATTTTAGTCAGTTAACATGAAGCATATTCAAGCAAATGTGTGCGCGCTGCCGCCGCTTCATAATCACCTGAAAAAAACGTTTTATGTGTTTTAATCTCTTCAGCCTTTAATATAATGGGGATAGAGGAGGATATTCAGTTTTCCGACAGTGCACTGTACTGGATGTGAACCAAAAAAAACAAAAAACAAAAAACCTTCAATGCCTAATCTACCATGTGGACTATTTACTCAACTGCACCTTTTACTCAACGCAACTGAACAGCTTTTTTTTATTCTTTTGTTTATGTTTGTCAGTGCATGTCTGTATCCTATCTGTGTTTTGGTTTTTTTACTGCCCTAAACCATATTCTGGATTAATATTGTTTACATTTCCGGAGTAGAGTCTGTGTTTCTGACAGACCGCTGTGTGTGACAAGTGAAAACATCTCAACAGAATCAGAATCAGAGCAGCATGTTGTTGATTCTCAGTGGAATCAGCAGCAGCAGCAGCCTCCGCTTTCACATATGGCTACAACTCATTTGAGTAGGTGTTGATTGAAAAATGTTGCCTGATGCAGCCTTCGAAGTCTTGTCTGCCATATGTCACGTTCACTTTAAGAGACACTTTGAGAGAGATAAATAAATAAATATATATATATATATAAATAAATATATATATAAACTGGGTTCTCCAGTGAGGGTTCTCCAGCGATTTAGTATTGCATTAAAGATAAAGTTGGGGGCGACTTGGTGAGGCAGATTAAAAAATACTGAATAATCCAGGCGGAATGTAACAGAGACATTCTGACTTTATTATGGTTCAGCTTCTGAAAATGTTAGATGCTGCATTTCCCAGGATGTCAGTCTATATCGTGGCTACATCAGGGCTTTTTTCCCACAGACTACAGATGCTCCTCATCAGCGACAGGATAAATGGAACCACTCTTCTCAGGGGCTGTGTAAAACCTCGATGTGCAAATGGTAAATGTTCCTCAGGCGGGCTCGGTGATAATACAGATCGAACTCGATATTGCTGACTGAACACGAAGAGATAACACTGACACGATGGGTGTAAATCCAGATACAAAAACCACAATGGGGCTGCAACTAGTCAATCTATTGGTGGAACATTTATCGCCGACTATTTCGATATTTGACATCATTTAGATTATAGTTTTGGCAAAAAATCCAAATATTTGCTTGTTACACCTTCTAAAATGTGAGGGTTTTTTTTTGATTGTTGCTTTTTTGGTTCGCAAATAAAAACCATTGAATGCTGAATTGAATGGACCAAATAATTATTAAAAAATAAAGGGTTTTTTGCAGCCTCGGACCACACGATTCCTCCACAATACACTCTTCTTTCTGTCGGTATGAGATTTACTCCAACAGATCCTGTCACAAGAGAAGAGGAAGTTAACAAACGGCATGTGATGCGATGAGGAAGGTTACAGCTGCGTCGCGTGTACGGCGGGACACGCGACAGTGAAGGCAACAAACAGGAAAGCCACGATGCACTGACCTCGTCCGACTCCTCTCCCGCTGCGTGAGGCCCCCTGTCGCCGTCCTCGCCCGTCACCGCTGAACTCTGCTCCTCCATCCGCCTCAGCAGCGAGTATCGGTACGTCGCCTCGCTGAAATGAAGTTAGGTGACAGACTGGGGGTGATGCGTTTCCACCAATTTCCAAATAAACCCCACAAAGGCTCATTATTTAAGTGTGCTTACTTGACTGGGAAGCAGTATTTTCGGATGATCAACACAGCGGCAGCCACCATCGCCACTGAGACGAAGATCACCGACGCAATGATCCCAGGGTGAAGCCTTAACCCGGCCTAAAAAGACAAATTAATCCAATATGAGCTAACAGTGGGGTAGTTAAAGAGCCCATAAACCTAACAGCTCAGTTCATGATGTGTGGCTAAGATAAAAAGGAAATACGAGCAGCCGAGATGACAGCTGAGCAGCAGTGTGTTATGGATCGGAGCGGTGTGCAACCAAAGAATCGCAACAGCAGGGCTTATGAATCTGTGGCCCAGCAGACGCGTTTCCTGACAGTCACAATCACTCACAGGGGAATCTCGATCGCGGCCCCTGTATCTTTGACATTAGGAGGTGTAAGTGTGTGACGTGAGAGGTAACGTTAGGAGCAGAGTGTGAGAACATATGTCTCCGAGGTGATGATTGGGATTCACACGGAGTGTGGTCAGAAAGTAATAATCCGACGGGAAACAATCACAACAACAATCACACCGACGAGGAAGTGTCAGATATGGAAAACAACGAAAACAGCGATGGGCTGGGACTGAAGTGACGCGGGTTTCATCGCCACACGGGTAGGAGACATTATCATGTCTCTGACTGATCCACTTATAGACATATGAGAGACATATGAGACACAACATTTACTTTGAATAACCCCACACTTAAAATCAGCCAGAATATGTCCATAAGTTGGGCACCTAGTCACGCTCATATACTTAAGCTGTGTCTTTAAGATGCCACATTACAGCAGGTTCTGCGGGTGAAAGGAAGCTCTTTGTTTTTTGTGTCAGACCGCGTCAGAATGTATTGCTTTCTACAATCTCACCCGGCACTGAGCGGAGACATCAGGACTGAGCGCAGACGCGTGAACCCACTGCCAACTACACCTGCGGTGTTATTATGACAGTCTCCTTTGTGAAGTGATATTTTATTCCACTCACTTCTGAGCAATATGACCCTGAAAAGTGAGGGGAGATGGTAACTTGAAGGATTACAGATCCAGCTGTCGAGCAGCGAGCGAGCAGTGTGCAATGAGGAGGTGACGGAGCCTGTTGTCACCCGCGTTCGGTGCCAGAATCTCTCTCTTCAGTGAAATGTGGTGCTTCACTGCAAAGTGCATTAGGTTAAATTATTGTTAAAATTACGTATTTGGAGATACCTAAAGCATTTGAATCATGGAGGCTTATTAACCAACACCTCTAAGACAGAGGAGATGGTCATCGAGAACAAAGACGAGAGACCACCTCCCCCTCCACATACATGGAAAAGCATTTGTCTGCAGTAAAATTAAGGTGTCAAAAGGCGTCAAGATTTAGAATAACACAAACATTTGTTGAAATGCCTTGAAGCATTTCTTTAATTCACGGAGCCTCTCAACATGAACCTTAACCAAAGAAGTGCAGGGAGCTTTCAGCAGCATTATCATGAAGTTGAACAAACAAAACATGGACGGGACATTGAGACAAGTCCAGAGAGTCGTGACTGCGGCTGCATCAGAGCCAAACTAGCACATGTCAAAATGAAATTATCTTCATCATGAAAATGTTGAATATCGTCTCCGATAACCGGTCGACCCCTCGTTGAAATCCTTAAGTTCCTTGGAGCCAACAGCTGAAACCTTCGGTCGCAAAGGCCCCGGAAAGACGGCTGCTAGATTTCTACAGCAGCACCATTGAGAGCAACTGTGCTACAGTGTGGCGGTGGTTTACTGAGCTGCACGGCAGCGTCATCAGAAACCCGACACACACCGGACACTCCCCGTTCAAACTAGAGCCCGACCGATATGGAGTTTTGGGAGGACAAGATTCCCGATACGATACGTTGGCCGATAAGTATATATATATATATATATATATATATATATATATATACGTATATATATTTTTTAATCCGTCAATGATTTCTAAGATCTCCTTATCAAACCTTTATGACAAAGACATCCCATTTAGGCTTGAAATATTAGTTTAACCATAAACTTTCTCATAAATAACTATAAATTGAGAATACAAATACGACCAAATACATGGGACTTATAAGAAACGTTTATTTCACATCAAATGTAAACATAAATGCACATTTAAAGGCTCAAATCGGTTGGCCGATAATATCGGTCGGGCTCTTAAAATATCAATGTCCCCATGTCTGTGAAAGTCTAATATCGGCCTGATGTTATCGGTCAAACGATATATCGGTCGGGGCTCTAGGTTGAACCGCCGCCGTCCGGGGAGACAGACTGAGGAACAGCTTCCATAATCACACCCCTCAACTTTGAAACACACACACACACACATCAAAGACTTTGGAACACACACACACACACACACACACACACCAAAGACTTTGAAACAAACACACACACACACACACACACACACACACACACTGTAACTGTGACACTACTAACAACATTCTACCTCTGTACCTCATTTTATTTTGTATTCAACTTTTAAACTTGCACAACTGCTTCCACGTGTGTGTTGCTCCTACTTGCATCCCTCGTCTCTGTTCCTGTGTCATCGTGCCTGAGTACAAACCGCCAATAAAGACCGTTGCGGACACACGCACGTGCACAAGCGCAGACGACCGACCGGTCTCATTGGCCGAGGAACGGTGACATCGGTGAACCTCCATGACACTCAAAGCACCTGAAGCGAAGGATCGACGCGTGTGCATTTACCTGTTGTGCTGACATCCTGGTCAACTGCAGCGAGAGTTCAGCACATCATCTCGACACAGCCCCGAATTAGTGGAGTTAATAAAAGCGCTGGTCTGTGGTCCGACCACAGGTTTACTAATAATAAGAATACCTGCCAGCACTCGGCCGAACGTGTTCACTTCCTGCTTTCTCCCACCTCATTACATATGCGACGCCCGCAGCGGTGTCCACGCCCACTTCCAGGACACGTCACGTGCAGTGAGAGTTGAGCGTGAGACTCGTTCAAGGACCCAAAGCCTAAAGACACAAAGAGGGAAGGAAAGCATTTTATAATACATCTTCTATATCCGCTTGCTAAAAATATCACACCCACCATTCTTTTCTGTGTTTAAGTATGAAGTCAATAAATATTTGGACTCCATCAAATATTCAAAGAACTGTGAATATATAACGCTCTGCAAATATATTCCACACCTATGGTGTCCTCAATAAAGTTACTGGAAATAAAAACCTCACTCAGGAAAAAGTTCAGCTTTGTATTTCCTCCAGGACATAAATTATCCTTAATGGGCGAAAACACTTGTAAAATGGCTAAATATTGATTATTTTATGAAAGTAGGCCGATTGAATGTATTCTCTCCTGACAGTCAGCCATAACCTGCATTTATCCAGCCTGTCATGTATTACAAGAGAAAACATAGTCAAAATACAAGGCTTTGAAAATTAGGAATTATATACTGATATTCATACTGATGTAATATACTGCGGAACAATGTCTATGATCAGTTTTTGTAAGCATACAACTATAATATTTTTTCTATTCCCAAGGCCTCCCTACAGTAATGGTTTTTACGCATTGTACGACCCAATATTGAACTAGTGTTTGTTGAAAATTACGTTCAGCGCCTCGTCAACCACATTTTCTCAAATAATAAACACGTCTTTGACATGTCAAAACAAAATTTGTGCGTATGCCCTCACCTTTTCAGGTTTTGACTAAAATTGCCCTCCTCTCTACCTTGGCCCATTGTATTTGGCGGGCCAGCTGAATGGTCAGACACGGATCCAGTCGAGGTGCAATTTGATTAAAACTACCGGGAATCACAATGTGGTAAATTAAAGTTGTTATTTTTCGCTCCTTTTGTTTCCTTTCATTTCATCTCTGGCTGTAAATGATGAATCAGTCTCGTATCAGCTGCTCATCAGGTGTGATCAGTGTTTTGGCACAACGGATGAAAAGACCCGCCAGTCCCACGAGCTCCCGTCTGTTGTTATTGCTGGTTACATTTACAGTCCATTTATAAAAAAAAAATGTAAAAAAAATAAATTAAAAAAACATAGATACAGGACCATCTGTGTAAACAATTATCACAACATGGGAATTGTAAAAGAGAAATAGTCAACATTTGAAATGCATTCAAAATCAACCGTCTTCTTTTATTCTTTTTGCTCTTTGGGCTATAAAATACAGGCGAGTATAGCTCCGTCCAACTGCTGCAGTCAATGCTGTTTCAATTGAAATGTAATGAGAATAATATATACACAAATAAATATAAACCGATAGATAAATATATATATATGGATAGATGGATAGATAAATAGATAGACAGATAGATACGGTAGGTAGACCCCAAACTGGGAAATTCTGGCATACACATATTTTCCATGATGAAATTATGATGGAACAAAATGGACTGATATACAGAAGGCCTACATATCAATTTGATAGCTACGACTTGTGAAAAGACTCTTTTTAATCATCAGATGTGCAAGAGTTTGTATCTGGTTCATTAAATTCCACTCGTCAGTCACTGACATTACACTACCTAAAGGGACAAAAAGTTCATGTTAGTTCCCCTTAAAACAAAAGCACCGGCATGAAAAGATTATCATGAATGCTATATAGTTCAAGAATAAAAAAAAAGAAATAAAAAAAACCTGAATCCATTCATCCAGAGTCAATGACATGTGAAGCATTAATTATAATTCTCTTGAGCTTTTATTCAAGCCAGCTCATAGTACTTCCCCGTCTTTGGATCGAAGTAGCAGTTCAGGCAGGGATCATACAGCAGATTCAAATACTCGTCCTCGTGCTCCTCTTCGTTCACAGACTCCTCACCTCCTGAAAGAATGCCAGAAAAAATCACTCTGCTTAGGAAGAAAAAAACCTATTTCACATAAAATGATTTTTTACACATAGAAATTCATAAATGTAATCTGATTATTGTAATTTTTTAAGTATAGCAGCATGGCCGTGCCAGGTCTGTAAGAGGGGCTACTCTATCAGCTGTTACCGGAATAAAATGAGAAGTGCGGCTTGCGAGGTGACCTTCAGACTCAGGTGGATTTAAAAGTTTTCTGTCGCTGCCATTTTTTTCTCTCATCAATCAAGACCTGAGACACCCGGGCGCGGGACCACATTATGAAGCTGTAAAAGAGATTCCCTGTAATCCCCGCTACTTTACAGCATGAGAATTTGGCTGTTAAGCTGACAGGCAGTTAAATGCTGAAAAGGTTATGGAATGCTCCGAGAGGAACATTTTATCTTATCGGAACTTGGGCGATGATAATGAAAACTAATTATAAGACACATTGTGTGAGAGGTTTTAAAAATGATGCTGTAAACTGGAGAGGTTCCATCAATTAACCTTGTCAATGTGTCTAGGGGGTGCGGACCTGTAATGAGCCCGTCTCTTCTGACCTATGGAGTTATGTGGAGGACAGAGAGCTCCACTCTCCTGGGTTTTTTTACTCTTAATTAGGTTCCACACACTTCCCCATCTCTCGCTCTGTGCAGTCTTGGGTGCAAACGTAACATTTTTCTGCAAGCTCTGACAAGAGAATGTTCCCACTACTTGTATGCATTTGTGCAATTACTGCGGTTAATGTTAAAGCACTGGATTGTTTGCCATCTCCCTGACTTCAAAGGACGCAAAAGGGCTGCGCGGAAGCAAAAGGATTCAAATGAAGGTTACTGTACCTCCGACTAGATTCTCCCAATTGTTCCATGTGTTCCCTGACCTTCTCGGCTGGCACGGAGGCAAAATAGGAGGGCTGAGCATGTCCATCCACTCCCTAGGGAAACAACACATAAAGGCACAGTTATGACAACACATACCATTACACTCACCATCCTGCTACCGCACCCTGCACATCAAATTGCCTCTATATGACATTTTAACAATGAAGTCCCATCATCGTGTGCTCACAGAAGCCCATCTAAGCCTCCATTGTCCTTGAGCCACTTCTCCCGCACACTTAGCTTCCCAGCCTCGCAGTTTTACCTGAAGGATCATTTATTAGATCCTGATTCAAGCTGTGTCTTCTGAGTGTCCACATTCTGGCCCGGAGTAGGTGTCTTAACCTTGCCTGTGTCAGTGAGAGCAGGAATTCCTTCTGCTCTAAATTAGTTTACCCTCCCTGTCGGAGAAGCACACGGGCTCCAACTATACATCAGTCACTTTCCAGTAAGTGAAGGCACTGCTTTTTAGGTATGGAGTAAGGGATTAGAGCCGGAGAAAAAAAACAAAACGCCACAAGATGAATTATTGCTTGGAAGCGCTGCAAGATTCATTCGTAAGACAGTATGCATAATCGTTTTAGACGATACATCAGTTGCACAATCATCCATTTACATCTTTTGCCTCTGGACTCAACATCTCATAAGAGCACATCATAGCATATTTAATGAGGAAGGGAAAAAATGCCAAACATTCAGCTGAGAGCAGGCAATTCAAACATTTGTATGTGCCTGTCTGTGCCACCATCGATAAATTGCCATGACTGATGATGTCACTGTCTGAGAACAAAGTACATTCACCGACCACTGTGCCGTATGTTCACTGAACACATGCACAACTGGCAACATCTTGCCACGTTAATACTTTAGGAAGGCTACAGTCAAACTGTTGGCTTCGTCAATTTAACTTAGTGAGTGAATATGAATTTTAATGGGTTCAAATGTATCTTATTTTTCTATTTTACAGTAAATGCTATGATAATGTGAGCATGTACCTTAACAGCAGCAGTGAACTAGAAACACCAAACATGCCAGTGGTTCCAAGAGAACTGTATTTTAGTATATCAAGTAAACAATATCGCAGCAACTGTATGAAATAGAAAAAAAAAGAAAGAAAAAAAATCCAAATTCAGCTGAATAACAGTCGAAATGAAAAAAAGGAAACGCACAAATTAACACAGCTTCGCTTTATCAGGTCTTTCCATTCATTGTGTCAATTACAAAATGAATTCCTCATTGCTAACCGCATACTTTCACCGTGATCTAGTACGATATCACTCTGTTGGCTCTGATTTATATTTCTTACAAAAGTATTTACCATACTCTTACACCCCTTTGACTGCGTGATAGGCAGGAACATCGTACAGAAGTTAATAGAAGCAATTTTCAAGGACAAGAGCCTCTGCTGCAGAGCTGCAAATTGGACTTCAGATAGTGAAGTGGGACTTGCTGTGAGTGATTAAATTCTTAGATTTTGAAGTCATTATAAGGCAGATATGGAAGAACCTGCGATAAAGGGAATAAATTAGATTGATTTAATTTGAGTGAGCACACTGTTTCTGCTTCCCGGTGGAATATATTGAAATTGAGGTTTCCAAGTATTTCTCAGTGAAACAGTATAAAGACAATTCAGTTTGTCTGACGTGCTGGAAATTGTACTGAAGTTCACATTAGACTATATTGTAAAACAATTTGAATTGTTACTCTAGGTCTCTCTAGCCTGATTTATGGTTTCATATTTGGTATTCCAGCCAAAGGCAGACGCAAGAATCAAGTGAAACCTGGCAACATTAAGCACAGCAACAGGAGCGTTTCAGCCGCTCAACAGAGAGGAAGCTGTGCAGTGGTGCCAGGATGCTGCCAAAGCACCATGATACAATTCACTGTAAGGGTGTCTGAGAATGCAATGCCTAAAAGAAAAGAAAGAAAACAAGGACAAATCCTGTGCAGCTGCTCTTCAATATGTAAATCGAGACTTGCTTCGAAGTCTAATTTCTGAAGTACAGCTGCGGATGCTGTCGAGCTGTGTGTGAGAAAAGCCTGAGAGTGTGTTTGTTCTGTCTGTAAATAGCAATATTCATTTCAGTGGACATTAAATCAAACAGCACAAAGCTCACTGAAAATATAAAAAAGCCCAAAGACATGTTAACGCTGAAATGTGTTAAAAAAAAAAAAAAAAAAAAAGCGAAGAAAAGAAAAGCTAAAATTGTTTCTGCCTTTCCCTGGTGTTGATCAGGTGTATTGTATTTAACAATAAAACACCTTTAAATCAACACCTAATACATTTATGTAAAATATCCAAATAAATGCAAGTCTACACATGTTCACACCAGGCCACCTTGCTTTCTCATCAATAAATCAGAAGTGTTAGAGAAGAGGCGCTCACATAATTTGAGTAGCGTAACTGTGATGCAATCCCTTTGTCTTGTAGTGTAACCTGCTGTATGGTTGTGTAGACCCACAAAGAGACGGAGATTCAAAGGAATGGGCTGAGGGCTCTGCGTTAGCGGGCGGCGGCACTGTGCGGGGGTCCCCAGAACCCTTAGAGGAGATCTGGATGTATCCCTGGTCGGGTTTTGATATGGATACACAGTGGTTGTGATGCAGACACTGCCCAGAATTCAGTCATCGACACTGCACTATATCCTGTACTACGCTCAAGATGTTAATCTTGTGATACTGTATTATGAAGGTACTTCAGCAGAGAGTTTATTTCACCTCTCAACATATTGAATCTGAGATAAATTCTCTTCAGGCAACATTAGCGGGGGTTACACTACCTCATTTAACCTTGTAACGACCACTACGGAGCCAATAGCAACTTCCTTTCCAGAAAAAAATCCTCCCTCTGACGGTCTTTCAGTGCTACATAATAGCGATCCACAATTTTCAACACAAGTCAAAGTGATGAAGCTTCTTAAATATGCCTAATATCACCTCACTTTGTCAACCACTACTTCATTTGACGGTTTTCAATAGATTTATTTTGCTCCATGATACTGTATGTGTTCTTCTTAGTATTGGTCACAGTTTGAACAGTTGCAAATTCCCCTGCCTCCTCCAGTAAGGTGAGTCAATTCATCGATGCGTTTTCTTTTTTTAAGGTTAGAACTTTAACTTTTCTTTGCTTATGAAGTGTAGGCAGGTAAAACAAGGTGGACACTGACCTGTGGCTGTTTTTTTTCATCACAAATACTGAGGCTCCTACTGGGCAGAAAACACCCTTTGCCTCATCAATGATGGATTTCTCCCCATATTGCTGCTTTAAGTAGAAGCAAAATCATAAGTCTGAGCCATGCCTTTTGATGTTTTTAAAGACCGCAACCAAGACCTTGATATTTAATATTAATTACTGATGCCAAGGTAAAAAGTGACATAAAAAGTTGCTAAAAAAAGGTGGTGAACCTTACAAGCACAATAATAAGTAAAAAATAATTAGCACTTGTGAAACTGACCACAGCAGCTAAGGGACAAGCAAACTTGCACACTCTCAATGTATTTGTCCTCATCTGTGAGAGATACGAGCCCCAGGCTGCGTATCTGTCTGACAGTTGACATTTAGCTTTCATACTGTAGTCAGAGGTTACCATCTGATTACAAATCTCTGCGGATATTTTATGTACAAGGAAGCCAAATACAAATACAGGTAACATGGGGCCATTTTTGTTATGAAGCACATCAAAGTGGCACGCAATTGCAATTTTAGATACAAGAACGAGTTTCTACTCCTGGAATATGGCTAGTTTGTCTTTCTTGTAGAGCACATTTTACTATAAAACTGCACTTTGGTAAAGTATGTCTGTGACACATGCTTGCTTACCTGGGGTTTGAGTGGAGAAGGGGGTTCATTTCATTCTGATAGTGGTGACCTTGATTAGCTGGCTGGAAAAGTAATTGAGTGGGAAACAAGGTAAAAGGATTTGTTAAAATGTCACCAAATAATCTCGATTCAAAAAAAATTACCATCATCAATTGAGGTTAAAAGACCAACTGATCTGGTTGGACAAGGAACAGGTGTTCAATGACAGCACATCAAAAGTGAAAATGTTTTTTCAAGTTCAGAATGACCATTCAATTTGGCCATCTATCAGACTACCATTTATGCTTGGTTGCTTTATGAATGATGGGAATTGTGTTGTTTGTTTGTTTGACAGACAAAGTGTCACAGGGAATTTGATCACTGCTGCAACCACAGAGAATTGTGTATGGTGAGTGTAAGGGCAATTGCTGCGTTGTATTTGGATTTTATTACATGAATACATCGACTGCAGTTCAGCCGGATACGTCAAGTTTGTCGTCATGAAACTACGTTACTGATCTGTCTTTCTACCGATCCTCACTCTGGCATAAATGCGGGGTAAGGCAGATATGTGTGCATATAAACCGTGGTGCCTGACCGAGCCCAGGCTCGACAAGGAAAAAGATTCACAAAAAAACGTTTAGCACAACCACAAATGAAGCTGAACGTGTCAACAGATTACGGAATCCCCTGCGCATCTTGCTCAGGTTAGGGCAAAAATGTTCCTTTTCATTTTGTGTACCGAGCAAACAGGCAAACAATAAGTAATAAAGATCCCTGCTTTTCAGGCAAACAGAAAGAGAAAAAACAAACAAAAGGCTTGAGGAAAGCAATGGACTGAGTTGTATTTGTGGTTTGGGCTTTTTTAAAAACACTAACAGCTACCGTCTTTGTGAGCCGTATGGGATACTTTTAGCTGAGGAATAATTAGAAGTAGGAGATAAGAATGGTTTCACTTTTCTATATATAGTGATATTCAGCCGTAAGAAACATAAGTGCACCATCTCCATCCTGTCAAAGCTAAAAACCACATTACAGTCTCAGGAGACTATTTAAGCCCAGGGCCCGTTTTAAAACGCTACACTGGATGACACTGATGAAAGAGCCGTCATGTTGCAGTGTTTGCATTGGTAAGTAAAGTACATTTTAGCCGCGCATCTTCTTTAAGTGATTCTCGCCTTTAAAAAAAAATCAGCACCTGAAATTGTACCCGGTGGAATTCTGCAGGTAATATGCACTGATGGTGATGGTGATGATGATGAGGTGATGGAGAAAATTCTGTTGGGGATCTGAAACCATTTCTGTCCTCCGTAATATTAAACCCACAGCCTCACACGGCCATTTAAAGTTGCATGAACCACACCATCAAAGGGATCTAAAAGAATGAGGGGTACATCTGCTGCTATCAGTGGTACATCGCTTGTTTTGAACAGACATCACTTCTTGATCAAACGGCAAAGTGCGGTCAGGAGTGTGAAGTAGCGCCGCAGCGCTCGGTGCCCCTAGCTGCAGAGTCTGTGTGACGACTCGCCCGAAAACTCTAACTTCGATGAAGTTTCCTGGAAAGACACAGGATATGAGTTGGCTAAGAAGTGGATTTAGGCGCGGCTCAGCCTGGGTTCTCTGCCCTGCGTTGATGGGTAAATATGACAGAAAATATAACAAAGCTCTTCATGTTTCTGATCGAAATTGCCCATCGTTGCTGGCCCACTGCCCGCTCTCCGTTATGGAAACACAACACTCAGCAGAAACCTTTTAGCTACAAACTTGCACTGAACAGCATTTCTGGACTGCGCTCACCTATTCGGTGATGTTCAGGCAAACACTGCTGGTGTTGAATTTTTAACATCCATCTTACTGCCCTATTTATCAGGTGGGCACCATGCAGGTGATGGTTGGTGGATCAGCTCCCCTGTAGTGCCTGTTTTCCTTCTTATTCTTCTGTGTACGCAGTTCCTGTTATTCACCCCCATTTGCACAACTGTCCTGGCTGTGTAACGTGTGAATCTTCAACTGCTTCCTCCTGCAATCATTTCCTCTCCTAGCACATCTAATATTATTAATCCTCCCCTTGAATTTAATGTTGGACGCAGCCTTGCACCACTAAATATAAGAAGATTGCTTCCAAAAAAGGTTCTTGTTCAGGTGTTATTAAGTGAGATTGTACCCGGCCTTTTTTTATCCTTACAGAAACCTGGGCTCAGGGCCAGTGCTCAAATGAAGACATAACTGTTGCTGGATATAAGTCATTTAGATGTGACAAGAAAGGTAAAGGAGGTTGTTTCACTGCACACATACTTCATCCTACCTAAGTACATTGACTATGTTGGTCTGAATGTATATGCCAGAGGGAAATACATCATTGCTATTGATATTAACCACTCCCTTTGGGAATGCATGGTCAACCAAACTTGTGTTTGGTCCTCAAGGGTGAGATTCACATTATCATCATACTCGGTACAAAACATTTTGAGTTAAAAAATAGCTAAAATCCTTGTTTTCTCCTGTGAACTTGCTCTAGCTGTCTGTAGGAGAAAGATGTTATTGTCTACTGGGAGAACTTCTGGCACAAACACTGACTGGCAGAACTTTAGACAGCAGATGAAATTGTGTCATCATCTTTATGTTAAAAGCTACAGAGGATATTGCCGATGCATTTACTGCTTGTGTTTAGTGAATTCTTTTTCAAGATTAAAAAGATTGGATTCAGTCCTCCATTTTGAGGGTATGGTTGAAATGTGTCATCCCATTATTAGGACCATAATTTGGAACTGGAAGTTCAGCAGGGCCGAGGCATTGTGAAGGAAGACACAATCACTTATCAAGCCAGGAAAATAATACTGTGAAGATCATGGGTTTGTTTCCTGTTCTCATGTCTCACTCATTGCCATTTGTAGCTTTAATCACATTGTGGTCCAAGTGAAAATAAAAACTCTTTCTGACAAGTCTGGCATGAGAGTTCATAGAGCGAATACGTATCAAATGTAGGACCACATGCCAAAGTGTCTGAAATCTGAAACAACCTAGTAACTGAATGTTCGCGTGCAATTGCCTAGAGTTAAAGTTACATCTAAGCTGGTGCAGTAGCGGCAGCAGCAGCATGGGCAGCAACAGCGGGGACCACTCAAATCACAACACCCAGAGGCAAAAATAGGCTTGTCAGTTTCAATCCTAGCATCAGACAGTAACTATTTTCTCCCACGGGTCCATAATCGCCTTGTTTTTGTCTTTGACAGACATCTATTAGGCAGTTTTAATCCTATTTCTTACAATGTCACCATAACTATATACGTATTTGTAAAAATTTGTTTTGTGGTCGGTATCTGTCTCTATCACCCTGTATATGGTGCTGTTGTCGTATGTATTTAGAACCGTAAAGCACTACAACTTATTAAAAAAAACAGGACCTTTGGGTTTGATGCTGTCATTAAAGTCTCATCCTGTCCCTTTGGAGAACTGCATCTACTCCAAGCTCTGAAGATATACGCTTTTATTTGTGACCACATCAGTGTTTCCTCGAAAAAGACCCGTGAAATGATAATCCCTGCGGTGATACCACTATTCATCGTCTTCAACTTGAATCCCAGTATGAATAGTTACCTGCGCGTACAGAAATGGTAACAGGCCTATAATTCAAGCATGTAATGATTATATTCACTGGGGATCCGACAGTGGACCCAGCAGGGCCGGGCAGGGCGAATGTTCTCTTGTCACGAATGCAATGTGCTTATGCTAATGGACCACAGATCCAAATGACCTTCAATAGCCGAGAGCAAAATATACCAACTTTGAATTCTAAAAAGACTCCTGGGGATAATTTCAAATGACCTAAATAATTTGGAGTCTCGTGGGGGAGGGGACTGTGGATATTACACCACTGTACTCTTAGAAGCTGTAAGAGGCCAATTAATGTATTTCTATCTGCATAATCTTTTGTAATACACAAAACACACTGGCAAAAAGAGGTGCATTAGTACTTCATGGTGGCACAAGTTAGGGTGTTTGAAATGGAAATGAGCAGGTAAGGATCAGTTCAAATTATTCCAGACAGGAGATAGAAAGAGAAACAACATACTAATGATTGTAATTTGTGGATAAGATGCATGTTTGTTAATGAAGCATCGGCAACAAAAGATGAAGAGTAGCAGAGTATGACGACACAGACCATGGAGGCGTGGGTCCAGGTCGAGGCATCGTCACTGCTCATACTGACGCTGACATTACACTGGTGGATCTGAGATGCACTGAGGCCCGAGGCTCTGCACTCATCTTCCTCTTGCTCTCTTTTTAGGCTCGCTAGCATTCGGAGCTCTTCGTCCTCATCCTCGTGCATCCTGAGACTGCCAAGCAGGTGTTCGTCGTACTGAATGGAATCAACAGGCTTCAGTGTCTCGTCTTCTTCCTTTAAAACCATCACCCAAAAAACAAAGATTACTTATCTGGAAGCAATACTCTGCACTTGGTTACAGGCACAAACACACTAAACACACAAAATTTACAAAAATGTAAAGCAACAGATAGAGCTGGACGAGTGAATCTATTGGTTGAAGGACTATGCTATCTTGATTTGCCTGACAAAGTGTGATGAAGCCCGATGTCACCATGGTGTTGAATCAATGGTAGTCAGTGCATCGGGGTTGCAGGGATAGGAAACAAACTCCAAGTCACATTTCGCTGACAACCCTTCAGTCAAAGCCTTCACTGCGTGCTGCCTGCTAGAGTTGGCACAAATCAGCAGTCGGGAGCTGCACCGCAGAAGGTTGCCGGGATGTGTCTCGGCAGTGAGTTGTGTAAATGCGGAAAGCAACAGCCAAGTGACAGATCTCCCTTCAGGCCCTCTGATCACTGCCGCTGACTTTCCTCTGATCCTGGATCTTTTTAAACTGGAACAGGGGCCTTCCTCAATTTGCTCAGCAAGGCAGTCAATCTTTTCACCAGTCCTCTTTAGTCGCCCAAAAATCAGCAGTGATCACGCATTACTGTAGAGGGTTGTTTTTTTGGACATTTTCACAGATTTACCAAGGAATAAGGCTTGATATTGATGAAAAAAAGCAGGTATATTTATATATTTATCTGGTCTGTGCAGTTTGGTGAGGATTCAAATAAAAATAACAGATCTAGCCAATTTGAATTTGGTTCCAAAGGGAGGCAGGATTTTCTTTATAGTATGCTGTGTATAAATTAGTTTTTTTTTTGTGTAATTTGGTTTGTGTTTTTATCAATCGATGATTCTCTCGCAATGGAGATGATTTCCTCATCTGCATGGTTTTGTTGGCTTAGCTAAAAGGTGTGATTAAAATCAAGGGGACTGTTGAGTCTTGGTGCAGGTGTTCGCTCTACTGAGTGCCAATCTAGCTCTAACTTTAAACTATCCACTAAACACTTTGGTGTGCAATGACAAAAACTGCATGTTCAAACAGAATTTAATCAAGCTAATGTTTATTTAACAAAGCTGCATTAATCAATGTTTGAGCAAGAAAAAAAAAAAAAATACTCTCTTTTTTTATGTTGCTCTGGTCTTTGTCTGCTGTTGGGTGTGGGGGCGAAAGCTTTTTTAAGGATCGTTGTGTGTAGTTCAGACACAACTATAAAGTAAGTGTGCAGGCCATAAAAAGGGGCTAAAAAGCTCTGTAGCACGGCAAACTAAATTCCTGCAAGCTATTCTTTTCATTTTACAGTCAGTTCATTTACATATTATTGTTTTTTAACAGTTTAAAGATGTATGCATTTATTCTTCAGCTGGACATGTAACTTACAGATAACAGCAGAGCAAGGTTTCTAAATCAAAAACCATTATTGATAAAACTCGAGAGAAAACAAACCAGCCTGCTTTTGCAAATGTAGCTGTTTGATTGGAGGTCAAGCTTGTTTTCGTCAATAACTGTCACATCTCTGTGATAATGAGCATGTTTGCTTCTTGAGTGTTGACGCAATTATGTAATGTATGGCTACAAGTTTATAATGTAGCATCAAACATCGGCATCACACACGGAGATAATTAGGTGATGAAGACAGCTCCTCGGTTAATTACGGGGGGGAATAATAGTCATTTCTGAATAATAGTAATTTCTGTGTCACAAGAAAATAAATTATAAAGAGCCATTGCACTGTGGACGAGGGCTGAAGTTAGTTAAAATAGTCAGCGGTACCTTGTCCTGTGGGGAGTCGTCCAATTTCACTTCTTGCAAGAGACTCCTGGAAAGTGTTACTCTGCTGCTTCCAGCCAGCACCTGGTTCACTCCCTCTGACTCACGTGAACCACACTTCCGGTGTTCCTGTCTGCTGGTCGTCACACTGGGTGAGAGGCAGCGTGTTGGGACCACAGCAGCTTGTTCAGCTCTCCCATTAGATGAAGTTCCAATCTGGTTATCGGTGGTCGCTGGACGGAGCTCTCTTTGAGATGCTTGGTCCATATTATGAGATTTAGGATGGACCTTCAGTTGCACATTCAAGGTTGAATCAGGAATTCTGGGAGAAGCAGGGCTAGAGTCACAAGTTCTTTGTTGCAGCAACGTGGTGTAGCTCTTATCCTGAAAGAAACACAAGGACTGTGAACACTGGTTGCTTTAAAATGATTGTTAAACACAAGAATACATGTTTCTGATGTTAGCTTAACACCTATAATATTATGTTCTGCCCTTTTGATTAATGTGTGCCTATAAAAATGATGATGAGATGGCAAATAGTCATTTGGATTGGCTATGTTCTGGTGTCTTATTTTCAAATTAACCTCACATTTAATAAGGCTAATGACATTCCCTTAAATCTTCTTATCTTCCCCACCGTCAGATTCAAAGTTAACACTGCGTAATGTGATTCAGAATTTGTTGCCTACAAATAAGCTTACATAACACGCTGTACTTACAGCCCCAGTACATGATTCTTTTCAACAATAGAGCCACACTCCTCTGAAAAGTTCTGAATATTAAAATCATCCCTGTAGGCTTGAAAGATATTGATTTAAAAAAAAGTTAGCTTTTCCATCGAGGACGGCAGCTCGATTCGCAACGCGGCAACAGTGGATTCCATTGTGACCCAGTTTCACCGCAAAACTCTTCTGTCACACAACAACACATGTAAACCAACTGAGCATCTGTAGAGCCCCACGCCAATATGAGCAAGAATAATGAGTGTGGATGAAAACAGCTAATGAGAAACTGGCTAACCTGTGTATTTAACCATTGAAACATACCATTGCATACAGTATTTGTGGACAGAGCAGTGATAACTACACTGAAGAGGAGATGCAACTGGGCCACGGGAGGAATCCACTGGGACTGTTTGCGGATCAAAGCTCCAAACGTCCACGAAGGAGCAAGATACAAACTTGTCAGTGCAACAATTCAAGTCTATAACATTCTTTCTGAACAGTATTGTTAAAAAAACTCCCATGACAACCTCACAATCTCCATTCGTCGTATGTGAAACGCACACTGCTGGAGAATGTCCGGACGCAAATTATTCGCGCATTTTCCTGTTCATGAATGAAAACTTCTCGTTTCCAGACAAATTCTCCACGAAATACCGCAGAACGCAATTGTGAAATGCTCACACACTTGTCATCATCCACGTATACCAAGTTTTTGATGTAGACATTGAATCCAACAGCTTGAAGCTTAGAACTTTCTTCCCTAAACAACGAATTACATATATCATTGAAAGGCCTTATTTGGGTCTGGATGTAAGCTTTCAGTCTGCAATGTGTGTGTGTGTGTGTGTGTGTGTGTTGACAGCATGTTGTCTATGTTGACTAGTGATTGAGTATGACAGGGATGGGTGCAGTTTTCTTCACTACAGCACAGTTATCATTGTACGAAAAAAAACAACGTTAACCTAAAAAAATATCCCCAATTTTACCTTGGTCCATTATATCCAACAAATGTCAAAATGGCTCATACACTGAACGTTCCTTGGCTTTGTTTTGCTTTTAAATATTTCTCTATGTTTAAGAACAAACGTTAGCTCACAAGAATTGCATAAACCTGATGCAACACCTTGCAACATGATATTGCTCAAAGTTGAGGATTGAGAAACCTGCTAAGAATGAATCAAAATCAAAATCAGGCCAATCTTCATCGCTACGGGTGATTACACTGCAAAGATTAAGTCAAATGTAAAAGAATATATAAAAAGGTCTCACAACTTGCGTTGCATATGATGCACTTTACACTTTTTCTTTAAAAAAAAAATATTTTTCAGCAAATCTGGCATCCATAGCCTTTGAAATACATATGTGTTGCATGTTGGGTTGTTAAACGTTATTTTCGTCAGGAACCAAACATCTATATTCTCTTACTAATGCCTCCCTGCCACAATTCTCTTTACAAAACACATAATTTTAGAAATGTATGCAAACAATTACCCTGATGTCAAACAAAGTCTCTTAAATCCCTTCAACAAACCCTCCTGTACTTCATCCCTGGTTATCTAACCGACTGGCACCGCTCATTTGGAAAAAGCTGAAATGTTATGGCACCATAATATAAACCACTTTGAATTTCAAACCATGATTCTCTCGTTTGCAGTAGTACTGAGACTGAACTGTGGCCAACGAAACAACATTCACAACCTGTCGTCGTGAGGAACAAGTCATCGGCAGCAGTGATTAAAGTCAGACTAGATATTTGAAAGAAACGGTGCAGTATTATTAGAAAAATGTAATTGTCTTAAACGAGTGATTTCAATGTTCTCCCTTTCCAGCAGGACACAACATGTTCTCACCATATGCAGTACAGTAATAGGCAGTTTGCAGTTCTGCAGTTTTGCAAACATCTCAAATATCTATCCCAGAAAATGTTTTTTGCCACTTTTGTACTTTATAGTTCAGTTTGTCCAATATGTGATCTTTTTGGATACCCGAGGAAATAAGCCACTGTGTCCTTTTATAAGACTGTTTCCTTTGGATACCATAAACAAGTGTGACTCATACACTTTTCAATTTTCAAACTGGCCATTTCAAGGAAGAGTAGATGGGAAGCCAGCAAACATAAAAAAGTCCCTTCTTTCTGCCATGTCAAAATACAGAGCAATGAACTGGATCAAATTACTCTCTCAGCTCTTTTAGAATGAAATTACACACTTTTTTCCCCCGCCCTCTCAGCCTAGTTCGTACAGTGATGGCAGTCAATTTCTGTGTGTAATTTGAAGAAGTGCTCCTTTAAACACCCCCCTCAGACACACTTTCAGTGTTATTTCATTGTGAAGTGCAGTAATTAAATTTCTTTGGTATGTGCACATCTCTCACCTCAGCTGTTTGACACAGTCGGTGTCAGATCAGTTATCACAATGCCAGAGGACATTTTCTTCAAAAGAATTGCATAGGTGGATTTTTACATGTTAGGGTGGAGAAATAAATTAACTGACTATAAGATATGAAACTATAACCAAAGTAATTTTAATGGCAACAGAGCAGATAGAACAATACAATAAATGCCAAATGTTGTCACACACACATATAGTTTTTTAAAACACAGAATCTAAGAAAACATGTCATGCTTCACGTAACATAATATCTTCTATGGTTGAATGCACTTGTTGTAAGTCGCTTTGGTCAAAAGCATCAGCTAAATGAATGTAATGTAATGTAATAGTCTACTGGTCAAAAACCAAGACAATGCTTAATGCTGTTAAGGCTGATGTGTGTTTTTTACTTTGGAACGGCAGCGTTTGAAAAGGCTGCGTGATCTCTCAGACAACCTCTGTATGTGTGTGTGTGTATGTTTGTGTGAATGCGACGAGTGACTCCTTCCCATCTTGCCAAGAGCAACTGTAAAATACCCTCCACCTCCCCATCACTGCCCAGTCTTCACAGACTCATCTCTTCATCAGTCTCAGCAAAGTCATCAACATCACCACCACCGGTGTCTGGACTACATGGGGGCATTTATTTTGCTGCTGCTCAAGGCAGATGCCCTTGATTACAATATATCTCCCCATGGAGTCTAAGCGCAAAAGACTCAAGACACATCACCCGTTAAATCTGTAATAATTAATTATTCGTCGTTCACTTCTCTCTCCTGATTGAAACACGGTTACACGGTACACATCTGCACATGCACACAATGTCAATGGAGAGTGGTTGGTCTTGAGAAGTACTGATGCCAAATCATGGCATCTACTGTTGATGTTTTAAAGAATATTTTCTCCTGCTTGACTGCTCCCGCCTGACTTTATTATAGAAGATCTGGAAATATACTCACACATTGTCCATGTTTGGTAACTTATCAGCATCATGCAGGAGTTCAGTAAGTTAAAAAATACATTATCCAATGACAAAAATGTTGTATTAAAGCAAAAGTAATCAGCAGCGCAACGAAATGAGGTTCTAAAAAGTGAATTATCAAACAAAAAGTTTTAAATAAGTAATAGCAATTAGCATTTCTTTGAAGATAGTCATCTTTGTGCTCCTAGTTTAGCAGTTTAATTTCCCTGCTCAGCATAAAGAGAAATACTATTCTTTATAATAAGTTTCAGAACCATTAATAAATGATCCCGTCATAAATAACCCCACTGACCTTTGAAGTTTAAGTATGCTGTGAAATGTGCAATATGAAGCACTTGTACAAATGTACAAATTGTACCATGCATTATGAGACTGACAATTCAACATTAGGATTTCAGTTTAAATTGAATCAAATAAAACTGAATAAAATCCAACTGTGGGCATAAAGATTCACTGAATATTTCTTCACAAAGTGTGATTATATCAGACCGCCATAATAAAATGTGATACATAAAATGTACTAATCATAGTTTTTTTTAAATCTGTATCATCATTTCTTATTCAAGCCAGATAGTTATTAGTGTCAGATCAACAAAAAAAGATGCACTTCAAATGTGTGTGCATTTAAAGCACAGTGTACTTATGTCTACCTACATACCTCATCACTTTCACTGCCAATAAAGTCATCTTCAGGCTGGGCCTCACAACGCCTCCCACTCTTGCTCTGTTCCTGGTCATCTTCCACCTCCATCTTCTCCTGGTCATCCTGGCTTTGCCCTCGTCTGGGTGAGTGAGGCTGCGATGAGAAAATGAACACCTCCTCTTGCAGAGTGAGCTGGGGCTCGGACCCTTCATTACTCTCCCAGCTGCTCCAGACCTGCAGGTCAGAAGACAAAACTGGCCGGGTCGAGCCACATACTGACTCTGCCGGAGTGGGAGTGGATATGAAACTTTCCTTCACAGGACTGGAGCTAAAATCATCTAGAATAAAAAAAGTTACGAGAGAAGAAACAAAGCGAGACAGTTTTAACCTGTGCAGGGTTAAATGATCTCTTTGAAACAGATGTGGCTGTAGGCTTGAGTGCACAAAGTCTATAATACTTGAATAAGTCTCTCAGAATACAAATGAAAGACTGAGTATAGATAATTACAGGAATTTAATTATAGTGGGTATTAAATCCTTTTCAATGTTTTCATAATGCAGATGATGTCATCATAGGCTTATTTAATTATATGCACGCAAAAAAAATCATAATATAATACAATATGCAAGGCTGTAATGAATTCCATTTGTTGCCAAGAGTGAACACTCATTTTTCCTGCCCTGACATTTTTGTAGGCTCTGTTAATAGCCCTGGTAGGAGAATATAACAATAAAAACAACATCATCACGACTAAGAACACCACTTTACTGCTAAACTGTCACTCATGAAACGACAGCTCTGCCCATACATGCTTAAAAATATAACAGACGCCAATATTCCAAAAAAAGACAATCCTCCAGCAGCGTTACAACATATGATACTAGCACGTTCCAGAATATATAACCAAGGGGTTAAAAGCTTGTTTTAACCTAAAGTGAAAGTTACATCCATTCAGGTGTGCAAGAGGCGAGAGGCACTGAATTCTTTAACTCCACCTCTATCTGAATGAGTGAGCACATTTGAACCTCTTGACAGTATAATCACTTTCTCTAATTGGCCACTGTGTGGCAAACCCTGGGCCCAGGAGATGTCCCCCTGACTTTTATTTAATGTGCCACATTACCATTAACGAAGTAACTACTCTCCGTCTGTAGGCAGGGCAGCAGCAAAGGAGCTTACTGCTGTGGAGAAACATCCATAAATGAGCGTCCAGAGCATATGCACTCAATTTGTGAGCACAATGCGGGTGTAGGTGTGTTTGTCTGTGTGTGTGTGTGTGTGTGTGTGTGTGTGTGTGTGTGTGTGTGTTGTGGTTGTTTGCGAGTTGAAGTGAGGGCAACGCTGACAAAATTCTGCAAATGGCTTGACGTGGGTTAGGGGAACAAATGCTATGGTGTATGCAGTACATAATTAGGGTCATAAAAATATGGGCAATATTTGAAAACAATTTAAATAAGATATTAAGAGCAGGAATATGTGTTTGAAGGAACTTTACATTGTCCTCTTTTGTCTTCGCCTCCCTCTCCATTCACAGCAGATGTTCGCCTCACCTGACATTAGGTGCCCTGTCTTATCCGTTGGGGTCAGGGGTTGCCGTCTTCTCTCTTGCCTACTGGATGGAGGGGTACGTTTCTCCCTGGTTATACTCTTCTTGCTGTAGCGACCAGGCACAGCATCTGACTTGGCTGTGAATAAGAAAGAAACTACTTAACATACAGTAGTGAACCATGATACATTCAGCATACCGAGCACAGAATATGATATATAAAGTACACACATTACCTGATGATGCAAGCCTACCTCTTCCAGCACTGACGACACCTGGCTTCTTTGATTCCTGCTTGTCTGGTGGGGGATGGGGCTGTGACCTGCCATGTGTTCCTACATACAGAACCTTTAACATTAACACAGATAGATATATAGAACTAAAGAGTAAGACACCATTGTTATCAAAGTGTATCCTTGAACTACATATGTACTTTGAAAATCCCAAATTGTCATCAGTTCACTAACTGAGCTTCTCAGTGTCAAGCAGTGCAGAGCCAATGCATCCAGCTGCATAATGTTCAGGGGAATTAAGGAATTTTAACCCCAGATATTCGCATTCCGTCATGCTCAAATCACGGTGTATCACAAACTGTAAAAGCAGCATTTATTTGGTGGGGAGAACATACTCGGTTAGAGTTGGACTCTTATTTGGTTTATTTAAATGGTTCTTTTGTGATGTTTTCACCATTTCACAGGAGTAGACTAGTTGTAAGTTCTAGAAGAGAGTGGAATTAAATATGCTAACAGTCAGGTACTACTTGTACTGTAATTGAGTTACATTTATTTTAGAATTGTGATTCAGATTTGTTATTACATCAGTGCATATGTTGGAGAATAGTGAAAAACTCATAATGCACATTTTCTGTCGTACAATTTAAGTTCAGTAAAGATATTCGCTTTCATGTCATCTGATCAGTTGATTATCTTTTCCCTGTATACCAACGAGATAAGCTTGGGATGCTCGCTGAATCCTTGTGCAAAGAGGTGAGTAAGCATTGGTCTCTTCCAAATACGAAACATATAATGTGTAATATAATGTTTTCTATCCGAGGGACTCGGGTATAGCTTCTCTGGAAAGAACTGGTCTCCAGTGTATTTTGACGAGTTCACCTTCTTTGTAGTACATTTCACACTTTCTATTTCCCCTATTGGTTACTTGTATATATACTCAAAAACTCATTTTCTTTGTCATATTGTCTCATGTGCCTCCTATACTGTGTTTTTCCCCACCAGTTCCTTTTTTGGGGGATTTGTCTGCTTTTGCTGATTGTTTACCTATTAATTATTCTGTTTTTCAACAGAGACCAGGTAAATTGACTTTTACCATTAGTGCTTTGGCTCTGCATCCGGCTTTTGGGTCCATATAAATGTAACCGTAAATCTTTTTTTGGATCTCCCATGTGCTGCTTCCATTTCAGCTGCCTTTCATTGGTTCCAGGATGAGAAGCAGCTACCATATTTAGCCAGATAATAATAATAATAATAATAATAATAATAGTAATAATAATAATAATAAATTGCATTAGCAGAAGAGGATGGGCATGTGCAGCATATTCTTCCATTTTTTTTCACTGTTAATAGACAGTTTTGGTAAAAAAAATCCTATACAGCCATTTATTATTGAATTTAAAGTCTTCCAATAAATGGAAAAAACTCTGTAAGTAAGTTAGGTTTGCATACAAAGAAACAAAGTACTCAGCTATGAGCAGAGTGATATCAAATGAAGGAAAGCAGACAACGATATGTGCTCTTTATCAAATTTACCCTTGTGAAGAGTGAGGGAAGGTTCTCCATGTGATAAATTCTCACTCCGGTTGGCAGTGCTCAGACTTTCTGTAAAAACCTTTGGGTTCGCTCTACTGAATGAGGATCCCTGCAGAAAACAGAAACAAAGAGAAAAAAACTCGCTCAAGGACAACATATTCTTCTTTATGCCTATAGTAATTAATGACACCATGGCCCAAACAATTTAGAGGGATATATGTTATTATGGGATTTGTGCAATTACCGTATTCGAGATAAGGAGTTCACTTCTGTTTATTCTGCCTGAGGTTGTATTGCTTTTTCTTCCAGTTTGAGGCGGCTGTACCGAAGGCTTGGAGCCTGAGGCTGTGTGTAAAACACCCTGTGGCCTGGTTTGTTGATAACTGGTTGAACTGGCAGCGTCCAACTGATCAGGAACTGAAAAGAAATTCCCATTATCCATTGACTGTTATTCATCTCTGCTATTTGGATTCGATTTTCCTTGATTGAGACTACGCTTGATTTGTAAATCACAAAACCATGGACTTCAACCATATGAAAAGTAGGGCTGCAAGGCAAATTTAAGCAATTTTCATTATCATCTATTGTCAATCCTGTGATGATGTAACCACAGCAACTTCCAAAAGTTGTGCTTCAGATTGAAAAGGGCACATAGTTCACATACATGAAAAATAAAAGCTGGAAGCCAGTTCAGTGTGCAGGGCTCAGGCCAGTATTTTTAAGATGAGTAAGAAGCGGCCAGCCCTTTCAAAGTCCTTTTTTATTAATGTGAACAGAAAACTTTAAAACTGTTATAAATGATGCACTGGAGTAGGATTTTGAGATGATGTGATATTCTACAGTATATAGCAAACATAACCAGACAAGACTACTATAAACTCCTGTTTACCTTGAGTCGAGTCAAGTCAACTGCGTGAGCTGCAGCACAGATTTCTTTGTTTTGGTTAGGTCTATTGATCAAAAGATGCATTTTACACAAAAAGAAAACAACAAGTTGGATGTAAACTAGCTGAGCTGATTGAGTTGATGTTTTTATCTTTAACCAATCAATGTGTTCCATATCATCATGTGAAAATAATGGGCTGCAGTCGGAGTTGTGACATGGCCATGACCTGACCCTGCTGTATATGTGCCAGGACTCATTAGAACAACTGCGCTGGTGCTATGCAGCAAAACACACTGTCTGTCTGATCCTCATCAGACCAGAGTGAACACACTTCGAAAACCAACAAGGCGATGCCGACAGAGCTGAATCAAACGTGCTTAGAAGGGAAGAAAAGGAAAAAGAGTCACAATCTGATGCAGCAGATTCAACGATAAGAACTGATCACTAAAAACGACCCAGGTTTGGGGCTGAGTACAAGTCAGTCGGATTTAGATGTCTATAAAGGACTGTGGTAACTATGATGGTGAAATGAGATATTAAAAGTGCATAAACATATTTGTGAAAATGTATTGCAGGGGTTGTTTTTGTTGAATGACAAAAACTGCTGTAGCTAACTTTTAACAGTTTCTGACAGACAATATTCAGCGAGCAACTTTTGTCACCGTTAAATTGGATGCCTACTTTAATAGCAATCGTTTTAATTATGATTAGGAATGTTATGCTAATAATGCAGATGCTGATTAGGAAAGCTTCTTTTTTTCCCCAGTGGTTACTGCTCTCAGTTGGCACTGCCCGTTGACTCAACATGACTTAGACAGCTGTCAGAACAAATAAATAAGCGCTGATGAAAAAGGCCATAGAGGCGGCGGGACTAGATTACTGGTGCATGCCTTTTTATATGAGGAGATAATTGCAGCTCTCTGAGAACAGGTGAGGTGCAAATGAACACAAAAATGGAGAGCACGAGAATTTCATACGAGGAAAACAAATCGATTATCATCGTGGTGCAATTGGAGAAAACAATTATTAGACGTGAAACTATCTCTGCACCATGATGCTCCTCTGTGTCCTGTAGTGTCTACTCTCGTCAAAAAACTTACTGCCGGAACAACTAAATTCTACGGACTTGCTGTGATACTAAACACAAAATACAAACTATGTGGATACCTGAATATTTACACTCCACTCCTCTGGGAATGCTTTCCATGAAATTCTGGAAACAGGCAATCACAGGAGTATTCGTGAGCTGACCACTGATGTTGGATTTTAACGCATGGCTGGCTGAATTCCTGTTCTTCATAAATGTGTCGGTTTTTCGTTGAGGGCATGTCTCTGTGTGGGCCGGTGAAGTTTTCCCACGTCAAACATGGAAAGCCATTTCTTTAAAGACCTTGCTTTGTGCAAGAGGGCTTTTCTCATTTCATACCAGGTAAGAGCTTTCTCCACAGTTACCACAGCACCAAAGCACACACAAAAAAATCATTGTATTCTACAGAAATAAGATTCTCCTTAACAGAATTGAGAGGCCAGTTCCAAACCATGAAAAAAGAGCCCTGTACCAAAAGAAGATCAACTAACTTGCGGTACAGTAGATAGGAAGGTACTTTCATTTGTTTGCATTGTTAACCAACCATTTGTTTATTGATCAATTAAAAATTTGACCTACCGGTGTCGGAGTCCACAGGGGCAGTGTCCATGTCTGTCTTTCGCAAACTCTTCATGTTCACCATCTGAATTATGTGGTCGACATCTGGTGGAAACTGGCAGCTGCGTGGGATCAGGTCCATGAGACCATCTCTACTCTGAAACATAACTAGGAAAGGAAAACAATCTCAGATTAATCATAACCATAGAGTTAAGCAAAAATCATAATATCACGATATCGGCATTAAAACAAAGGACCACGTTAATCTACTGTCAGACTTATTGTCTGTTTTGACTGGCAGGTCGAGTAGGTGTTCACCAACACCACTGCGCTCCACAAAAAACAGGCAATTGTGTGTGTCTTTCTCTCCACACACATTTAAACTCACAACAAATCTATCGAAGTAAAGACTTCAAAGGCAACTACTTGGGTATTCTATCTCTTTTAGTTCTTTTTTTATATATGAATCATTTATTACCGTCATCTGACATTCCTGCGAGCCCAGTTTTCATGGTGAAGATTCTGCGGACTTTGCAGGTAGCAAACAGAGTGATGCCATCCAGTGTCAAAAATCCTTTGAACAGTTCACTGGTGAATGACACAAGGTCGATGCACAAAGTTGACCACTGAGACAATAGAAACAATAGGATTTTGTAGTTAAAAGAAATACAGCTCAATACCCATCATGAAATCTTGTCAAATGGCAGTGATAAAAAAAGGGCATGGCATAAAGGGGCAGTAAGCCAATCCAATACACGTTTTGTACAAATCTGTGAATATTTCCTCACGGTCCGCTAGCTGCCTGGCTCTGTAAATTGTAAATTAAAAAAATGGTGCGGACTTCACAACACTGGTTGTGCAGTTTGTAAACATCACTCCCCGACTCAGGGATTCTGCCCTCGTAGGTAGCGTGTCATTCTCCCATACCCGAGGCTACGTGTTCGTTGATGCCCCGTCATTGCAGCAAAATCATCAACAACAAAGAGAGAGACAAGCTTTCTCGCAGCTCGCCTACTCACTGCCCCTTTAAAGCAAAACTAAAATGACTCAAAGAATACGGGAAGGATAAGTAAGACACTCACAATATTCCGCCTCAATCCGACAAAAGGTATCCTTGCATGGAGAAGTGTGGCAGTCAACTCTTTATGCACGGTTGATAAGTGGAGTCTTCTTTTCAGGTGCTCTGAATCAGTTATCCTGTGAATATCAGACAGAATAAAAGATCAGAACTTAATTTATACCAGCAGCATCGAAAAAAAGTCATGACCAGTGAAAGACAAAATCTAAGGTAACCTCTTTAAGGTAAGCTACATTATCATGAAAAAAAAGACAAACAATGTTTCCCAGACTCTTAAAACGATCATGTTATGTTATTTAGCTTTATCGTAAGAAATTATTTTAACTTTTTTGCCCTCCTACTTTGATTCTCTATACACTCTGCATGATTTAACAAAATCAGCAGCACCTATGTTGTGTACCACAGTCTGTGCCTAGAAAAATTTGAAATTCACCAGAAAGCGAAGTTCACATAGAAAGAGTTTGAAGCACGACGAACACTTCATGAAGAGGTTTAAAGACAGTCCTGAACAGCCTTGATTGCATAAACTGTTTGTTCCAATTACTAAGTTAGCTCTTGATAATGAACAGTTATTTAGGCTATTAACTAAAAAGCATTGCTGAAATTATGCACTCAATTTTTCAGGTGGCTCAAGGGGGTTCCTATTAGATGCAAATAAGCTTTTTTTTAATGGGTTTTTTTTTCCCAGCGGACTGAGGGGAATTCCCTGTGATTCATTATTGTGATCTTTATAATCTTTATTTATGTAACACATGTAACAATATCAAATATTCTCTCAGGCTCTTCAGTAAGAAAAAGATTCTTAAGATCCTCTGAAGTCCTTTTATCAGCCACAAAGATAAAGGTCTATTGAAATCAAAAACCGCTGTGTCACGTATAATGTATGTTTGTATGATGTTTTTTTTTTTAAAGAACACTGTACTTACACTAGCTCAACAGAAAAATCTTTGCCATGAGGAATATCCACTTGAAGGACTAAGAATCTTTGGAGAAGCCCAACTAAGGAAAAGTCCAAAAATAGGCACAAAAGTGAATTAATCTTTGGTGGAAATAAGCAAAACAAACTTTGTAAACGAGTGCAGGCATGGCAGTGACTTACGAGACATTTTGCCGTTCTCCGGCAGTTGCATCTTGACTGTCTGGCTGCTTCCCTCAAGATTGTAAACAAATCCCTTGACTTCTTTATTATACTCCTGAGGGAAAAAAAGAAAAAACAGAGGAGGCCTTGCCACACTACGTCCAAGCCACTGTGTGTATACCTGCAAGCGTCACTGTTGTCTTTGACTGCAAATACTTGCTTTAATGACATTAAGAAGAAGAAGAAGCATCAACTAGTTAACTAGTGAATGTTTTCGCCTTGCCTAGTTAACAAGTAGGCGGCACACTGCAGCCACTAGTTCACTAGTTGCAGTTCCTCGGGTCAACATGTTAACTAGTGTGCAATTAGCAAATGAAGTAGGCCGACAAAATCCTGAGTCCTGATTGGTTTATATCGTTTATAATAGCCAATAGAAAGCCTCAAATCCCTCGGTCTACTCTTCCTCATTAGCATTGTGTGTTACTAGTTAACTAGTGAGCACTTTGGCTTTTACTAGTTAACTAGTAGACATTCTGGACCGCACTAGGTTAACTAGCAAAGTCCAGAAACAGTCCAACTAGTGAACTTGTGAGTCTTTTGGCTTTTACTAGTTAACTAGTGGAGGAACCTGACTTCTGCTATCAAGGGTATGCAATATATGCTCACAAGGCTTGCCATAGGCCATAGCCTCTGGACACCGTCGTGCTAGCTCAGACGGGCTAGTTACAATTGTTTGAAAAAGGAGAAGGAGAGAAAGAAAGACAAATTAGCAATCTCCACGCAGACCCACCTTCTGAATGGCCGAGGGCCCTCCGCACCGCTTCCACTTGGCCACGGGGTCGCTCCCCTGCCCGCTGAAGACCTCCACCACGGCTCCGCCCTGTGAGTGAGCAGGTCGGTTGTCGTTAGGAGCCTCGAAGCTAACGTTCCGCCAACGTTCAACTTGGGTCGGGTTGATATAAACTCACCTGGTAATTACTCCTGAACATGTTTGACTTTGACTGGTTTCGTATTTATTAGCCCACGTTTGAATGTTGCTGCCTGTCACATTATCCCGACCCGAGGCGTTTCAACGAGTCACGCCGGGAAAAAAAAAAAATGATGCGTCTCCATGGTAACGCTACGGTCGACTACTCGACTGCTGACGTTCGCGTTGGATCTATGCGCGTGCACGTTTACTTGCGTATGCACCATGGCAACTACGGTGAAGAGTTTATACCGTAAATTAAAGATGAGCTGCTTTGACCTCGTGTACCCTCGAAGTATCTCTGGAATTGACACAATTCTGAGTTTCCTGCGTCATCATGCCATTTAAGAGAAGTGTTCGATATAGACCACACCATGAAATAAATTGATTTATTTTTAAATTAATTATATGACTACATACATAGTGTATCATGATACTGCCATGACATTTAGCGTCTTTCTGCATCAGCAAAGAGCTTAGGGCCATGTAAATTCATTCATAGCAGTTTTCATTTTAATTTCACCATCCAAATTTAACCTATTCATTTAACATTGTAATATATTTTTACAACAGAGTCTTTATTTTTCATGATTCATTTGGCCGCCTTGGTCTAAGAGGAGACAGGGCAGTTATCCTAAAATGTATTCTTGTGTTATTTGAATTCTGTCAGGAGGAACTTAGACATATGATGCTTCCGTTATTCGCCGACAATGAGAATTTAAGTAACCATCATACGCTGCTATGTTGCTGACCAGAACAGCTAAAAATAGGCCCCCGTATTAAAGTTGTATCTTCCACTGTTGTGTCATTGTCACTTGCTTTGTTTACCCTGGCAGCAGGACTATTATGAGATCAAAAAGACATCTTTTTAATTAGCTACTGAGGGAGACCATACGTCCGGAAGTACAACTGTATGGCCTACCGCTTATTACAATGTTTGCATGTATCTGACTTCAAACACAAGGTGGTCTCAGTTATTTATGGCTATAGAACAAGGGAGACGACAAGAAAATGAAATCTATCCAGTAACACTTATGACTGAGTTTTATTTTCCTTCGGCAAACACCAATGCAGAGTATAATATCACTGTCGCTATGTAAATTGTCATACATTTTAATGTTCATGCTTGCTGAAGTGATGCCAGAAAGGGTCTTCTGATGCAGTAGCAAAAACTAAGCACTTATGTCCTCAGAACATTTTCACATTGAAGGGTGAAAGTGCAATGTAAGAATATGAATACCCTATACAATAGTTGTCAAATCTTTATATAATGAGTTTGTCATTCTGTGGAGTGATATAACAGTCCTTTAGGACACATACAGTAAAGTAGATGTGGAAATAAACAGGGCTGAAATACCAGCCAGATAAAGTGGGCAACTGCTTGGACAACTACATGTCCAGGGGCCCCAGAAGCCCCAGGGTTACAGTATATCAACTACAACAAAAAATTCTGCATTATTATCAAAATCGTTTGGCCCCAATTTGCAGAGTTGTACTGTGTCAAAATCTAGTTTTAAACCTTTAATATTTTATTTTGAACTATGCTAAACACTGTGTACTCCAACATAAAATTGTGGACGTTGCCATAAAGGAACTTATATATGCAGAAAACCGGGGTCTGGTGATAAAGAGGTGCAGGTTGCTTCTTCTCTGTGCATATAATGAAGTTGTCATCTATTGTGTGCTGTCCTGCACAAATGTTGGAACCAGATAAGAAACATTCACAATGCATTAGACAACAGGGGGTGGGAAGCAAATTGTTGCCCTTGGGCCACCAAAGAGATTAATCCAGACATCCGTGTATTATCTGCTAAGAGTTTACTGGAAATGGATTTTCTATATGATATCGCTGTTCTGAGACACTGTCGAGAGTACCAAATGGAATTTATCTCGAGTTCTTCTGCATGCCTCTCCTCAGTACACATTGTCAATATTGTAAATACAGGAGTCTTTTTTTTTTCTTTCTCCCTGCTTGCGTTATAAACAATATGCCATCTGTGCTCATCCGCCGTATCAACATTTCATCATGTTGATCATGTCATCAGGTTGATGAAATGTTGCCTCTCATTTACACACGTGGAATTTTACCTAATGAGAGTACTTACTCAGAGGTTGTGTGTGTAGGATTTAGTGACACCTAGTGGTGAAGTTCCGAATTGCAACTAATTGAATACCCTCCCGCCTCACCCTCTCCATTAAAGCTGATTTCAGAAATATGTAACGGGGGATCTATTCCAAATGTTGATATAAAAGCTTGTTCTAAGGTAATGAACAAAGTTAGTTTCAGGCGATTAAACCACAATTATGTATATTATATTCCATATATGATTATCTTATGAGGTGAAAATAAGTACTATGAGTAGTTTCAAATAATATAGCTGCATCATCCCTGGATTTACAATCACTGTTCAGAGAGTTCCTTGAATTACTGCTATATTAATACAAAAATAATGGTAAATTTTGAAAGATAGATAAAGCGTTAGTTTAGGGCATGGAACAGTGAAAGGTTTTTAATTGACTTTTTTTCTCCACAGGAATGGTTTGACACTGATTGGGACGGACAGCATCATTAAAATAAAGCCTGTCATGCGGTGAACAGATGAATCCAGTGTAGATATATATTAGTTAATAAATCAGCACGTGTTAGCATACTTAATTATGACCAATTATTCAGTCATTATTTTGAAAAGTATCTATTCATTTACACCTGCCAAAACACATCAATTAGCGTTGACAATGTCAGTTTTTATATACTGCTGAGTCACAGTGACACAAGATTTTCTTTTTAATTGGTGTGACTTCAGGCATGAAGCTGATATTTCCAAAACATTTGTTTTGTATACATCCTTAACATGGCCTATGATCATTTGTTTGTTGAAGGAAGGAGGCTTCCGTGTGCCATTACAGATGACTTGCCTGACTAAATTGCATCATCCATGCAACAGCTGACTTCTACAGTAAACCTGTTTACATTGATTCAGTTTGGGGTTTTTTTCTTCCCAGCATTCATAATCACCATTCCATGAAGCATGAGCCTCTTTCAAACTAAAAAATATAATAATTCACTACAAGACAGGTTGTACAAAATGGTTTCCTTAAATATATATATATATATATATATATATATATATATATATATATATATATATATATATATATATATGTGTGTCAGTAAAAATGCTTGAATCAGATGGTAAAAGTTTTGTCTTTTTGCACATACATCTATGTTGTAGTGGTGTAGTGGTTAGCGCTGCTGTCCCACAACAAGAAGGTTCATGGTTCAAATCTCGGTTCATACCACCCATGGGCTTTCTAAATGGAGTTTGCATTTCCTCCCTATGTATGTGTGGGTTCTCTGGGTACTCCAGCTTTCCACCACTGTCCAAAGACATGCAGATTGGATTTTTTGGGGGTTGAAGTTTCTAAATTGACCATAGGTGTGAATGTGAGAGTGAATGGTTGTTTGTCTCCGTATGTTGGCCCCGCGATAAGCTGGCAGCCTTTCGCTCAATGTCAGCTGGGAATGGCTCCAGCCCCCCTGCGACCCCAAAAGGATAAAGCCGTATAGATAATGGATGGATGGAATATAAACTGAGAGACGACAGTTTAATAGCTGAATACTAAGCTATACAATACATGAAAGTGGGAGAAAGCAATATCTATCTCTCTTTTCATTTGTTTTATATCCAATTGTATAATATATTTTTGATTTCATAAGGCTGTATACAGAAGGTTAAAGTGGCATTATTTACTTTTATTCTTGCTTTATCATTTCATTATAAAGTCATAATGACATCATCTGCATTTTGACTGGTTCTCTATGAGCCTCTATGCGATTCTGTTTGCCATCAGGCACTCAATTTTGCAGAAAATTAAAGCTCAATTAACGTCTCAGTCCCAGAACTTTTAAGTGCTTTTCTAGGACGCTTCTACATTTATATTCATTCATTATAGTTTGTCTATATGCCATGGACACTAAATCGCATCGTCCGTTACATGCTCGTGTTACTTTCACAAGACCCACTTCAATGCAATTAAAAACGGGAACAGGTCAAGTCACCTTAACGGTATACTGACACTAAATGTAAATGTGCAGTGTAGAATGGGCAACATCTATTTATAGAGACTTGCCATAAGACTGATGTAAGTGAGTCCATAATCAGGGTCATCTTCCAGCCTCCACCTTCCCACTTTCTGTTCCCGCTGGTAGCAAGTGGGACAAATTCTCAATCACTATGACCTCTTTTTTTTTGTGTCAGAAATGCTTTGTGTCTGCTCATGTTCCTCACTTGATATCTGAAAATGTTCCAAGTATCTGACTCATATAAGCAGAGTGTTGTCTCATTAGGATTATATCTTGTATTTCGTCTCTCTTGACAAATTTTTAAGAGAAGGGTTGTTGTATCGTACCCTGCGCACAACATACAATGAAAACAAACATCGAATCTTGTCAGAGTTTATTCTGACTGAAGTGCAGGGGTTCAGCCTCTGGCCTAATAAACTGTATCACCAAAAAAGGCCAGTTGTGTTTATATCTGTAGACATATTTAGGTCACTCTGTTCTTTGCTATAAGACTGTATAGTAATCTATTGTGATGACCAGGAATTCAATTTTCAACCCATGAACATAGTGATAGTGCAGAGCAGCATTTTTCTTATAATTTAGGTATTCTACCACTTTGTTTTGAGAACAACATTGAGACAACATTTACACAGTATACATATTTGCACTCAACAGGATGAAAAGCATGGCCGGCGAGGTGTTAGGTTGTGTCATGGTGGCCGAGTGGTTCCAAAGTCTATTCTGTAACTAGAGGGGGTTGCTATTTGCACAAGCTCAAAGACATGACTTCCTGTGTGATTTTTTTTAAAGTAATACTTTTTTTTAAGTATTATTATATGAAGGAATATAGGCCTTCTTCACAGACTACTGACTGAATCCCATTCAGCTGCTTCAGTCTCAGGGTCCTGGTTCTGTGCATACTGGCTCACTGTCATGATTTACTGGGACACTTGAATAGAACGGAGCCGTGATTAATGTTATCAGTAAAGCCTGGTCTTTTCTACAGCTGATATTTTCATGTCACGGTGGGGATAGGCACATTTTAATTTACTCACTGAAGCTGACAAGTAACAATTGAGGTTTAACTTCCTGAGCTCATTAGTCCTTTATTTGTAAAGATGTGCTTTAACATTTTTATAATACACCGTTCCAGAATTTGGGCTTGGTAGCACTATTTACAAATTTTATTTCATCATTTATCATTTGAAAGCGTGATGTCTCCTGAATCTGTGCAAATTAGTTTTAGTTTAATTTATTTTTCACTGCGACGGCTGTTGACAGAGCATTAGTACAGACTTGTGATTATGGCTGCAAAGGTAATGCTGCTGATTTTATATTCTTTTTTTCTATTTCTCTTTTTTTTACTCATTCTGACCTTTTGGTTATAATTTAAAAGTTACCTTTTAAAACAGATCAGGGTTATGACTGTTATAAAAAAAAGAACACTAACCTTTTATTTTCTGGCTCGTGCACAAAAGTGGAGGTGAGGACAATAAAATGACATTTTCAGATGGAAAACATGTGCATATTTTGCCTTCAGAGTTTACATTACACCACAAGGTTTTTCTATATCGTAGAATAGTATAGTAACTTGCATTAGAGATTCATGAATGTATTTTCAGTTTATTAATTAACATGATTCATCATGCTACTAAAATATCCTACCGTAGTCTATGAAATTCGATTCATACTGTACATTGTTTCAGATATAACTATGGTTATACACACACCATTTCTAATACTGTAATTACGATTTTTAAACACTATATTTATACAATTTTCCTTAATACCAATGTTTTTGGTGTGAAATTCTGAACTCGAAACCTGCATTGAACCGAGTGATTATCCCTCTGCTGATGCCAGATTTGCTGAAACCTTTGTTGAGAGAACGTAAAGAGATCTAATTAAAACTGAAAAGCCATGTCCTGTATACCTAACACAAGCTAAGAAGTGACACGTCATTATACAGGCTTCAACTCACGACACAATGATTCCGTTTTTGCCAAAATTCATTCCAGCTTTTTTTTTTTTATCTTCTTTCATTTTATAGCCATTTTGGATAACAACCTTCTCTTAATCCAGTCAAGAATCATCCTCGAAGAGAAAACCTGCAGTAGAAAGTGAGCTGGAAACAGATAATGAGCAAGGACTGTCATTTAGTATTAGCCCGAGGCACACAAACCAAAGTCGGCAAAGTCTCTGTCATGAGGGAGAGTGTTGATTAATTTGTCAAAGTGTGCTGTTTCCAAATTACTTTTCATTGCTTCTGTGGAAGTGTGGGTCACTTCTATGACAGGTGATAATTCACATGCGTGCATGTAGGCAGACAGGCTGCCTTCAGCATTTAGGAACCTAAGGTTCTGAGTTTGAATGATTCAGTCGTGTAAGGGGTTTGTTTCTCGGGGCTGCTCGGAAGCAGGTAAATAGACAGAAAACACGCAGGAGTGCCTCTAAAAAAAAAACTGTTGTTCCGTGTGTTTCATACACAACGGTGTCCCGAGACGAGGCCTTCGAGTATCAGAGATTGATGAGTGTGTCTGAGAAAACGCAGACACTAAGCCGGTGATCTTTGAATTGACTGGGACCGCAAGAGACACATGATGAAAATGCATCGCCTTCCTGGTCTTTGTGAGGATAACTGGATCGCTCTGCGGCAGGTTGCAGTAGCTTAGCTACTAAAAGGAAATGATGAAAAATGGCCTATGGATCAATGTTCAACCACGCAACCCCCTTTTCTAATATTAGTTTCTGCCCAGGAAGATGAAAACATACAGAATAACTCACACAGTTACCATGCAAGCACAACACCCCCACCTCCCACGAGGGGCCAAGTCTACTGGCTGTTGCAATGTGATATTACTCTGCAGTTCTCAAATCTTTCATTGAACCCACAAATGAAACTTTCACCAGGCAAAACTCCTCATGAGCAGAGCTGTTACGTGAACACTTCTGATTAGGACTTGATTCACTTCTCTATTTCTGTTGAAGTTAACCAATCTGACATCGCAAAGCTGGACGTTTCTCAAGGGCAGCTGACGGAACCGGAGGAAGGTTTACTCTTGCCCTCTCCCTCTGCTCCCAGAACACACATCGGCAAGCGAAAAAGAAGAGTTGAAACATTTCTCAAATCATATAATCATTGACGTCTGTTTAGAAATAAGACAACATGTAAAGGTAATGTAACAAAAATCAGTGGTGACTGAACAAACACTGCTTCACAGAGGGGGTACATGCACAGTCTGCTACGCTGGACTGAAAATGACACGTAATGTGTTTTTTTTCTGGATCATTTTTGCGACTCACGCCACATGACAAGAGCTGGCAACACCAAAACCGGCACCGATCCCTCGTCCTCACCATGTTTTGGCAAGGCAGACAAATAGCACGACAGATAAACAGTCTTTTTTTCCCCTATTGAGTCAAATAAGGGGTCATTAATATTTTGAGCTTGTGAAACGATTTACAAAACGCATTTTATGCCCTAGGTGTGGGGGGAAAAAAAAATGTGCTTGTGACTCAAGGGTGACAAACAGAAATCAAAATCATCTCCTGAATAGCTCTGTAGTCTATGGGCACATACAATGCTTTGAAAAAGCTGTTTTGATGTTACTGATATTCTATTAATTGTATAAGTCAAACAAACAGTGCATCTCAAACATTAAACAGCTCAGATCTTTTCACGGTGTTGCAAAGCTGGGAATAGATTGGTTCATATGACCCTCCTTTTTCAAAAATTACAGTTGTAGCTGAGTGTGTGTGCCTGTGTGCCTGTGTGCGTGTGTGTCTGTGTGCGTGTGTGTCTGTGTGTCTTAGTGCGTGTGTGTGTGTTGGAAAGGGAAAAAGACAGACAGAATTGGCTATTTTCTGAGCTAGTTGGCGTAGCGTCATTGAGAGCTCTGTGGTGGTTGTATTAAACCCCGATTCGGCTCAGCGCTGCTAACAGCTGCACATTACTGGCTACCAGGTACACAACCTGCCAGTAAAGACTGCACTGTCATTTTGTAATTTTCATCTGATCACAGTTTTACCTTTGCACTGTAATTTTGTTTTTTGTATGTGTGTGTGTGTATTAGGTCTATATATAGTTTTGGGTTTCATCTGTGAATGTTCTCTTTTTTATTTGGACACGTTTCCCAGTGGAGCTGATCTCACAGACTTGATCCCTCGCTGCAGATGCCAGTTTTTTTTTTGTATGTGTGTGTGTGTGTTTGAGTTTATAGCTGTGGAGGTGGGCTTGGCACTGTGATTCTGTAGAGGTAGAGCTCGTCTCGCAGGTGGAGATAGCAATTTGCTTCATGTGTTCATTTGTTTGCTTTTGTCGTTCTTGATTACCACCAATAGAATGGTGCCAAATGATTTTGGGGAACAATTATATATAATCACCACAGAAATATGTTATTATTTAATATTTAACACAAGGGAGGCATTAAAGTTGAGTCTTTTCTGTGCTCAGTGGTCTGACGAGTTGTGTAAATGACCCATTGGATGTGAATGACCCTTTGGATGTGAGGCAAAAGAGCCCTTGTCAGGGGAAAAGCCTGTTTAAAGTCAAACTTTATAGTTACACATAATGACGTGTATATAGAGTAAAGTCATCCTGTTTTTTTTTCCAATTGTATCAGGTTTCATATTGGAAAAAACCAATCTAAACAACCATAGAGTCTCAAACCATTTGTGCAGTATTTTCCACTTCTCTGTGTTCACTGATGTGCTGTCTATGTTGCAAACCTAGTACTTTTATTTCAAGCGTTTAAACAAGACAATGGCACTCAGCTCAGCTCAGCTGCAATCTACTTACAAGATAAGATATTTATTTCAAAACCAGAGTAGAGATCGACTGAGAAATGGTCAGCATTGTCAACATTTTATCACACTATATCTGTATATGCAAATACAATCACTGAAAAAAAATACAACAGGCCAACAAAAAGGTGTTCACTAAGAAGGAAACCAGAAGTCTTTTGCCTGCGATATGAGTGATAAGAAACAACCTTGGAAGAGTTTGTGAACAACCTTAGAATCAACTTGGACTCACAGACAGACTACATAACAGTATGTGCTGTTTCTGTCTTAACTCACAGGTACAGGATCTCTTTTTGATTCCTTTGATGAACTCTTGAAAGAAGTATTAAATCAAGTTTGGCGTACCACAAGGCTCGGTCATAGGTCCAGTTCTTTTCAGTTTTTATTTGCTGTACCTTGGCAGTGTCAACAGGAAACATCACACTCACAATTACACCGATGATGTTCAACTGTATACGGCTATGTCTCAGCCCCATTGATGACCTCCACGACTGCATTTTAAACATTCATGCTTGACTTGCTTAGAACTTCCTTGAGCTCAAACATGATAAACTGACCTCTACATCGAAGTCCCCACATCTGGACTGTGTCTTTAACACTGCCAATAAAAAACATTGATCAATTTCAGCTTACACGAGATTCAGCTGCTTGTATTCTTACAAAGATCAGACCACTAGATCCCTCAGGCCACGACAAGGCCACTTTTAGTCACTATTGGCCACTGAGCGGAGCAGAAATTGTGTATATCTTTTAAAAAATAACATACTTTTTAGCTAAACTTTTATCTTGCTTTGTCTATTTTAACTTGTAACTTTTTTATTTTTTTACCTTGCTGATTCTTAATGAAGAATTGCCAAAACGCCCCACACATCGTTTCTTTAACCTCTTCATTAAAACATCACTGGAAATATGTTTGCATGATCTGTATCACTGAATACAAATAGCATGTTAATAAAAACCTGACACATGCCTTGTTCTCATTACTGACAGAAACAATATTTGTTTAACTTGGCTCATGCCATCCCGTAATCCCCCATTGGTCATTTTAATTTAATTTGCTCCTGAGCAGAAGGTATTTGCTGAAGCAAGCTATATCTTGCACATGCCTACACATAATAATGTCCAGTCCACTGGGGAAATTTATTCTCCTAATATGCTTGCATTGCCACAAGCTAAGATTGTCTAATGCAATATCGTTATTCCTATGTGGTATAAAGTTGTGTAAGTAAGGAATAATCCATGACGCACAACACAGTTAGGTGTGTTTAACACAAGACGTGAAAAAAAAAAACTAACATTAAACATGACTTACCAAGAATTTAAAATGACCATCTCAGTGTTGAAAAATTTGACCTGAGAGTTATGAAGCAAAAGTTATACATAGCTATAGGTTGGTACGTGACAGTAATTACATTTTTCACAACCAAGGGATCGAAAGATTAGCTGCATGAGACTTGGATACTAAATCAGTGTTTTCTTTGCAATAGTTTGAAACCTGACCTTGGAAATAGGACTTTGCAATAGAATTTTTTTCAATGTGCACTTTCATCCACATGTTGAGGTCTTTGTCAGTGAAAGTCTTTTCCCTTGCACCTGTTCAGCACAAAGAATCGCATTGTGTATTATGCATCATCGGTTGAATGTTGGGGAGGGGTGCTTTGTAGTTCCTTGCAGTTCTTTCAGTTTGGTTTGTATCTCACTTAACTTTTATATTTACACATACAAAATATGAATATGAATACCTATAGATTTTGGAAAATATTCCTGATACACATGAAAACAAACAGTAAAGCAGAGATCGTTGTTTTCGGACCAAGTTTCTGCAGCATCTCAGAAGAGCTGACATCAAACTGTGTCTGTTTTGAACAACCAGGCACCTTTTGACTGTAATTCCACTGCCTTTATCGAAGATATAGAGCAATATAGAGCAATTGCTACTGTACCATCTGTTGAAATTCTCAATAAACAAAATACATACCACTCTATTTTCATCGTAGCCGAATATTCACAGGGGTCAAGTAAGAAATAAGACGCGTTAATAATGCAAATATTAACCTAGTAAGATAAACATCAGGAATTGACAGCAAAGATTTCACCTTGATGAAATTCAGTGAAAAGCAATGTGGAAATTAATTCGCTCATCAATGGAACAGCTTCCTAAATGTCGAGTCATTTCTGCAAAACATTCAGGAGTAATCCACTGTCTGCCTATGTAGCACCTTTGACCACAGACGGCAAACCCTCCTTTCATCATTAACCTTTACCCCACTTTCAAATTACTGTATTATGGAGTCAGGTAATCTTTGGCTCTGCTTAAAGGAGACCTCACGAACCGCATTTAGTTCATCGGTTTCTGCAGTCTCCTTAAGATAGAAAAAGAAAGTAATTTCTAATACACAGTTAGATAAGACCCCACGGAAGCTCGCTCATTTTCTGCTGTGTACCATTTTGAACCCCAGACACAATCTTTGCTTCACTATCTGTGAGGGTGGACTGTTATTCCCAGGCAGGCGAGAAGAAACATACGCCTTTGTTTTTCTTGTGTTCATTTCAAACACCGCATCACACTGTTGAAGCATGACCACAATGATTCAACAGCTTGTGTCCTGAATAAATGTGAACTATAATAAAAATGATTAATTCTCTGTCATGCCATATTAGCGAGGACGTGAGGGGGAGACTCCCTCCTGCGGCTCTCCAGGTTTAAGACCACGCGGTTGACAATTCTCCCGCCCCTGCAGCCATAACCTTATTCTCCGATCTGCCTCAAAGTGACTCATCAGCCCGCGGGCCCTTCAACGCTGCTCGGCCCTGAGCAGGTCTGCCTGTGCCAAAGTCTCTTCTGAGGATGAAGATTTCTCCTGAGGCCCCAGAGCATCGCAGTTCTTTTACACCTCGGATGTTTTCTTTAAAGGGAGGTAAGGTCATTGCTTTGTCTGCTGTACGTGCACAGTCACACCTTGTGCTCGTACACCGTTTTAAGTGATCCCATGGGCCACCGTGTAGTTTACCCCATACACAGTGCACTCAGGTGTTGTAAGTGCTGGAAAACACAACACTTAAAAATCTGAAACAGAACTTGAATATATGATTGTCTGTGAATAACCTGTGGACATTACCAAGTAGTGGGAGTTAGGGGTGGGGACTTGTTCATGGGATCATTTTATTCTTATCTTCATGCCATCGTTGTGGTTATTTGGGGGGGAGAAAAACACCTTTCCAGTGTTTTCAATTCTTTTGAATATCTCTTCATTGAATGTTTTATCACATCCACTATTTCTTTTGATAAAATTCTGTTTAGTGTTTTTAGTTGACGTCTATTCATTATAATAATAAATTCATAATAAAAAAAGATGTGGTGTTTTACCGGGCGATTCCCTCTTCGTGTAATCGGGGCAGTGGAGTTTAATGGTTGGCTCATCATCTACTTTTCCCAGGACCGAATATAATGTCTCTCTGGAAATTAGAAAAATCCTGCATAACAATAGGCTACTAGTAAAAACAACTGTAAGTGCTCTGTCTCTGGTTACAGCAAAATACCAGCATATGGTAACAACAATTTTATCAATTGAATGAATTGTAAACACGTCAATTTTAACTTTAACTTTATTATCAGTGAACTAATGAATACAGTCGTGATGAACCCCAGTTGCGCTTCCTAAGGCTTATGGCATATCAATACTAACACGCATGTTTATAGAAAACAGTGTGGGGCAACAGACAGCACCACTTTCCCATGCTGAGGTCAGATGTTTTGTTGACCCATCCATCCGCCGCCACCACCTCCGTCTGTAGTCTGTGTGGATCTACAAGGAATTTGAACTATTTCTGCCTTTGCACCGACAGACAAGAGTCATAATTCTACAGATAATAATTAACAAAGCCCTTGTCATGACTTGAATATAAATCAGTGTTTTGGGGTGTTTTCGAAAATATCTGATGCTCTCGTGTCAGTGGAGATGGCGATAATGAGTTGTTCTAATCTGTATCTATCAGATATGCAAAAAAAAAGAAAAGAAGACAGACAGTGTATGTATATGTCTTCTTTTTAAGTGGCTGTAGCTTAGTTTATTTGAAATAGCAAAAACATTTGAAATTGTACCTACGCCTGTCTCTACATTTATTGCAAAATCAACAAACAAACCAATCAACCAACAAATCACCTCCTCGACTGAGGTCAGAATAAAGGCTGCAATAATTATTGATGCTTCTAATTTGTTGTCATTATGACGCCGCAGACAGACAAGCAAGGAACAAAAGAATTCAAATAAATAAAGAAAACCAGTGATGTGGAGTGAATACAGCATCCTGTATGATGACTGCTTTTTCTTTTTTCTTTTTGGAAAAAGACAACAGTCAATTTTAACAAGATATTGCAATGGAGTTGATAGGTTTTGAAAATGCCCCATTTCTTTAATTTATTGAACCATCTCTCACTGCACACCAGAGACTATTCTCTCCAACTTTAAAGGTATGAATTCAAAGAGCAATTTTATGCCACTGTTGTCAGTGATCTATCTGTGAAAGAACATTTGAATACAAACTCTCTTGGTTTGATGCTATTCAAATGGCTACGGTACTATGGCCGGATTGCTGGATGAGATACATGTTTTTCTGCTGAAAACCACAGAAGAGACCTTGATAGTCATATTCAGATGTTCAGCTAGATGCGCTGGAGCGTCATGCAGTCACCTGAGTTACGAGAGACCCGATGAATGTTCTCAATACCTCATTACAACAAAAACTGATGCGGTGTTTTCAATGGATTATCTTTCCCTAGAGATAATGTGTAATAGAGGTAAAACTGTAACAGGAAAAATACATACGTTTACAGATTACTTTATATGGCTACTCCAATTCCATGTTGTCAACTGACTGAAGTTAATAGATGAGAAACAAAGAGACAAATGAATCCCTTGAATCTTAATACTGACTTGATAGGTCCAATGCGGCTCGACCTCACTTGTCATGTTAAAGCAGTTTGAACCAGTCTCCCCTTGACCTCACCTGCCTGCCCTGCTCAGTGCCTGGAGATCAGTCCAACCTGGAATCTCCGCCCGTCCTGTTCAGTTCAGTTACCACAGACCTCCGTCCGTCAGCCTCCTGAGCAAAAAAAAACATTTTGCAAGTCTTTACAATAAACACTTTCTCTGTGTCTGCATTTAAAGTCCAGAAATAACTTTCAATTCAACTTATGTATTCCACACATGCTTTGTGTACGTCACGGATACAACACAGTCTGTTCTTTTCTTCTTTCTTTTTTTTTGATGCAACTTTTATGACTGATTTACAACTTGTAAGAAAACTGTGCCAACATCTGTTTGTTTGAATAATGAACATGACCCGATAAGGGTGAAAAGACGATAGGCTATGTTATCTTTAATTTATGAAGCTTCCCCCTTGAGGTTAGGGACAACACATTTCTTGCATGATTTACTGAGAAAACACTTGTGTTATTATTAATAACAGGGCAATAAATGTGACATATATGTTTGTTAACTAAAACAATATAATTCTATATACTGTACTTGCACAGCCGTTGTGTAATACAATATATTTATTTGCTTAAAACCTGCTTTTTTTTTGCTCTTTCTTATTTTTACATGTATGCTGCTTGAAAGCCATTCAAATGAAATGTATTGATGAGTCTGTGTTTACTGAGGTTGGGGTGAGAAGAATGGAAACCAGCTCGCAATCTTACACAGCTCTGGAATGAAACAACTAAAAATAATACCAGGAGCTTAACGTCCAACATTTTGAGTCACTACTTACTCTCCAGTCACAGGCGACGCCTTAAACAACACCCTGCTGAAAAATAAGCACAGCAAAACCCAGACATTCAGGGGTGTCATGAAGGCAGGGACCAACTTCCCCATCACCTTGCAGGGAAGAACAGAAAATGGAATCTGTCTCTCCATCCATCTATCTATTTCTTTATTCAGCTTGTACAGAGCCTTGGTGACTCCTCTTTCAATATTGTTGGTTGTCCTGATGTGTACATGTCAGAGTAAATTGATATTTCTCCTTAAGTGTGTTCATCTGCTTTTCAGGTCCAGGATGTGTTGAATATCAGCGGCGGAGGACACAATGGCACTTTTGACAGTGGCCAGTACATTTTGACTGATTACATTCTTTTGACTGATTTAGAATTGGCTTTTGTGAGGAACTGCCAAAGCTGCAAGATCCTTGAAAATCTTAACAGCACTGCAACTTCTTAGGTCTAAAATAATTTCCAAATCAGAGTCCTTGAGGGTCGAACCAAATTAAATCAAAACAGAATATCATATTTTAGGTCTGCAGTGATGCAAGTCCTTGAAATATGCTTCTGCTAATTCCTTAAAGCCAACTTGCAACTGAAAAGAGAAGAGCATTTACAAAAAATGTATTTATCTGTACCAAATCAGAATTAACAGAATAATATTTGAATAAAGTTCACATATATTCAGAGATGAAACTAAATGATGTTGATGGCCTAACCTCCTGGTTGTCCATAGAAAAGAAAATCTTTTTTTTTAAACAAATCATTTTTTCTCATCTTCAAATTGAAAAAATATATACTCTTTTAAATTAATGTTGGCACTGTTTCATTGAAAGTGCTTTAACTACTGTATATCTCTCATCCTTCTCACATCTTTAAAAGGCATTGGATAAATCAAAGATTAAAAGAATCAATCAGACTAGATGGTCTTTTCCACCCTTTCTCTTCTTTTTGCTCTAAGGATCCTGTGCCGCGTCCCTGTTGACCCTGCCTGTCTAAATGTAGACCCTCGCACTTGATTAAAAGTGGCCTTCACTGCATCACTGCATTGATGCCGGCGGCCTGGGCACCTCCGACAGCTTTATTTTCCTGCCTTGGACTGTAATAACTATTTTTATTTTACAGACATTATCACAACATTAGGAGATGCACCTTATGATTCAAGACAGTACTTTATCAACAGGTTCACGTGTGAAGATTGGGTAACCCAGCCAAAGATTCAGAGTGGGGTTTTCTATTTTCCGTTTGCAAAGACCAAACGCGTTGTTGATTTAAACTTGCAGAAACCACTTGCCAGTAACAATCCATCCATCCATCCATTCATCCATCCATCCAGGGTTGCGTCGCAAATCCCAGCTGACATTTGGCGTGACAGTTCTCCAGCCCATTACAGGGCCAACATACAGAGACAAACAACCATCAACACTCACACTCACACCTATGGTCAAATCAGAGTTCCAATCAACCTAACCAGCATTTCTTCAACCATCAACAGTAGGAGAAAGCTGGAGAAAACCCACTCAGACACAAGGATAACAGGCAAACTCCACACTGACAGACCTTGGTTGGTTGGTTGGTTGGTCCAAACTTGGATTCCAACGAAGAACCTTATTGCTTTGAAGCGACAATGCTGCCACCTGCCAGTCTGCTGGAAATAAAAAGATGTGAACTGAATCAAAACAGTACTGACTGGGGTCCATTCCCTAGTATGTACCTGACAAACCAAAATGCAGAAGATGTTTGACACACCTGTGATATATCTCTATGGGCTTTTCTAAAAATTTCAGATGCCATAGACATCTTATACGTCAACGAGTGTGCACTTTTTTACAGTGTGGCCCACGCATTAGAGTTCTCACTTCTAAAAGAATGTTGCCACATGCAGCCTTGACCACCTCCAAATGTGGTCTGAGTGATGGGGACTCAGTGCATCCTCAATGCGTCTTGTGTGCACTGTGATGAAAGTAGTTGAGATCTCTGTACTCACCACTCGTCATCTTACACATCATATTATTTTCTGCACGTGTTTATTTTGCTATAATTTAGCATTACTCAGGTCACATTGCTTCACTCACTACCCCGGGTTTGTTTGTGTGAGCATTATGTCACAGTTCACATCAAAGCATGTGTGAGTTAAAGCAAACACACAGTCAGAAGTAACTTTCAGTTATCTTTATTAAGTTGCAGGTTTGGAACTTGTTTAATGGTTTGTTTCTCTGTCCATACTTACAATTGTTTGTTCCTTTGTTCGGGGCCACCATGCAGGTCCGTTGTTTGAGAGAGGCCCCGCCCAGAAGTTCCTGGTTTGTATGGTGTTGGTGATGTCATCGCTGACATCATGGGTTAAACCAACTGGTGGGGGTTTATCTTAAGTCAAAATGCTTAGTTTGATAGTTTATTGTTTGTCAGTAAAATTTGTTGAGATGTGTACCTCCCAGATGGTGATTTAGAAATGTAATGAGCTTGGGAAAGGAGCAAAATGCTAATTTATATTTCCTGGTGTTACGGTCACTGAATGTTTCATCCCTCAGTAAATACTGGTATGGGCTGAAGGAGTGTAGGTGTTAATTGAACACCCTATATATTCAGTTGCATGCTTTCTTCTCAAGGAGAAAAAAACAACAAAAAAAACAAAACAGGTGAGGCCATGCTGCAGTGAACATGTGCCTCTTGTTTGAGTTTTCATGAGTTCATTTTCTTTTCTTTGATTTTGACTAAGTTACACGTGTAATGGAGAGCACTGTAAATAAACATTCACCCTGAAGAGTCAACATGTCGGGTGAGTCTGTCTACCTACCACCTTCCTTTGACATTTGAGCCGAACCATCTTACATGCACTCACACCTGAATTGCTGTTGAATCAAGACGATTTCAAAAAGAAGCTGAAAACTCAATCTTCTAACTGGCCTTTGTCTAGTTTTGTTATTCTCCATATGAGTGCAAGTGCATTTTGTCTGCTTCTTCTATTGTTTGATTTGAACAACTGTACTTTTGTGAAGCACTTGCTTGGTGAAAGGTGTTATATTAAATAGACTTTACTTACTTAACCACATATTAATGCCAGGTATAAAGAGGGGAGTAGCTGTCCTCACACAGCATCTAGTTCTATCCAAAGTCATGTAGCCCACAGTCAGCAGCACCGAAAAGTTTTAATTAACATGAAGGTGTTTGAGAACTTTGATGTTGAGGATGATTAGAAAATTGCAATTCCTGCAACTAAACATGCTCCACTGGCTTTACCCTGCCCATAAATAGATGCATCTCACGTTTGTCATCACAGCCAAGATGTTGATGCCTGTGTTGGTTTTCTCAGTTGGCCCAGTAGTAACTCTCCCAAGGATTGCTGTCTTTTTATTGGACCACGGGAGTACTGTTTGTGATTATTAAGTGCATTTGTTTATTCTGCTGTAACAAAGGCTGATTAGTGTATATTCATATGTGGTCACTGTCCCTAGGTACAATCTGTCGATTGTAACTCTCACAGGCTGATTTAATTTCCATAGGCTTGTTCAAAAGGGACTCTGGGAGAAGCCTGCGCCCACCTCTCCCTCTCTTCATTAAACTCCCAGTGCACATTCCCTTCATTTCTACAGACAATCCATCTGCGGTTCCAAACCCTGTTTTGTCAAGAGTTGTTAGCTGCTTGGCCCCAGGGATGAGAACTGCAGGCTATTATTAATCGTGTTTGCTTCGTGTTGCTCTGTCTCTGTGCAATAGCAGGATTTAATGCCCGGTGGACTTTCTCTTCCATAGACATAATCAATGATGTAAGTAAGTGCAGATTATCATTGAGACTTTTGAAGGAGGGCAGCCTCTCAGGGTCTACAAGTGTCACCTTGTGAATGATAACATATGTGTACAGAAGCTGTTTGACTCGTGTAGCTTTAAATTTCTGCAAAATTAAATGAAAAAAGTACCAGAGCAAGGATTAGAAAAAGAGTGATACGCAAAGATAAATCCGCATCGTGGGCTGTGTGACAAGAAGGACTTATTTCAGTGTTGTCATGTAAATAACCCAAAAAATGAGGCTACATTTGTGATTATAGGCTAACTGCTTTGTGAATTTAATAGCGAGGGAATGCTCTTGCAAATGGAAGCTGTAGCTATTAATTAAACACCTTCAGCAAGTGTGATTTCCAGTTAAGTCATGTTTACCAGTTGTTAATGCCAAGAAGCCAATAGTGGGAAGACTTGACAGAGTCAGATCCCTGATAATCACTATTTTGTCAGATAGAAATGAGGCCCGAGGACAAGGACACTGCAGCAGCTGTAATCTTGCCAGAGGCATTAAGGATTTCTGTACACTCATAATCAACACATGTACAGCCATGTTTTTCATGAAAGGGAGATCTGATCTGGAATCAATTCTACTTTGGTGACTCCGATGCCTTGCTGACCTCATATTTTTTCCATCACATTAGCATTGAGCAAATGAGCCGTCTCAGTCAGTCCCGCAGACATCTCAGAAATCAATCTGCAAAGAAAAGGGGGATAAAATTGCGCCGGACATGTTTTTTTTCTCTATTTAACTACTGTGTTGAGTTCACTGAACTAATACATCTGTTGAGTTTGAGAAAAATGAGTTTCTGCAACAGCAAAAAATACACTGAGTAATAAAGATGAAACCATTTATTTTTAAGAATTAAGTTTGACTGAAAATCAATCACAACCCTTTTTTTCTGTAGGAACGATAAACCGCAACTTTGAAAGATACACAAAGATTAAAGGATTGTAGATGTATATTGACACAAAGCTGTATAGTTTATGATAGATTATTAATGATGACACATTCAAAATTAGAAACACCACTCAGTGTAGTGCAATGCACTTCAAAAGCACCACAAGACAGCCTCTAAAATGTCAGAAAGTCGATACTTCTCTGAAACTGCATTTATTTTAGGGCTGCCGTACGAGAAGAACTTATTTTAGCTCAGAGTAGCCTATCTAATAAACTGGCAAATGATTATTTTTTATTAACCACTGTGAAGTGAAAGTCATTGATTCTGACTGCAGTAAAGAAAGAAAAAAAATGACACCAAGCTAACTATTATCTTTGTGTTTGTTTGCTCGACTGTATGAGGCTGCTGATGTTGTTGTGGATGAAATTTTTATTAACAGACATTAACTATTCCTACACAATTTATCACTGATCCCTTAGATGTCTATTAATACCGACATCGGTGCAACGCTTCACATTAGCTTCAGCTAAAGTTTGTGTTTAGTGTCAATTAGCAAATCTAAGCATGCTAACATGCTAAGCAAAGATGGTGGACAAAAGGATACGTGTGCCTGCTAAACGTCAGCTTGTCATCTGCCGTACAGAAGAAGCTGCAAGCATATAACTATCTAGTTGAAAAGAATGTTAAATTTAATGTTACATTCATTACGCTTACAATTTTGTCCAAGCAACTTGGGATGATCTGGAATCGAACCTCAACCTTCCGTACCAAAGTTGGCGGCATAACCCACCAAGCTAGTGATTGTGCCGTTAGCTAATTGTTGTCTTTCACACCAATTATAATTTGTTAGCTTCGTGGCTTCGTTTATAGTTTAGTTTGCAAGGTTTCCAGTAAAATTTTTCTCTGACTCAAAACAGTATTATTCGCCTGAAAGATGTTAGTAAATGTTTTTGTGTGATTGTGTTGTGTTACCACAATGCCACATATCGGTTTTAGTAGACTAAACTTGTCTAAGTATTTTCGCGGCTTCTTACTTTCATAAATTGAGGCTGACATCTAAAGAGCTGACCTGTAACAAACTGAACTGTTTGTGTCAAAAGATTCTTGAATTTATTTTTCAAGGTAATATAAACTGCTACGGCATTAACAGACAGATAAATATGTTAACGGTGCGGCCATATGGTCATTTAGATATTTTCATTAACCACCTTAATAATAACTTTTTAAGCACTATTTTAACTATATGCAAGTTTGTACAAAACTTCCTCTTTTAAATGTCAAAAACAAGGTTAAAATCATAGTGCGACTGTTTTTAAAGTCAAAGTAGAGTTTGAAAGGAGCTGTACAAATGCATAAGAGATAAGATAAACTGAAGCACTTTCTATTTGAATCATATTGCTGTTCATAATCATATGAATCACATTGCTGCATAATCATATACTATAATCATATATATCTACAAGTAATGTATATCATTTTCCTCTTATTTTATTAACTACTGCAATCTGGAGCACAGATGACTTTATCAAAGGCTCGTGTTAAAAACATTTGCATTGCCTGCTCATTATTTTTTGCTGTTTTTCAGATGAATTTTTTAAATAGATAAATAAATAGTTGTAGTTTCTTACAGCAAAGACCCTGCTTGGTGTTGAGTGAATTTTTTTTATACATTTTGACAGTCTCTGTTCAGAGGTGCAAAGTATCTCAGTGCGCACAGCATGCGATGAGCCACATCTGTAAACCATGTACAGTACCTGTGTATATAACCTGAGGCGAGGTTTTAATGAGCATTTAGAAAAAAAAGAAACCATTGCATATCAAATGGATAGTTAATGCCCCTAAAGGAATGAATTAATTGTTTAAAAGCATTTGAGGGTTAAAGATCAAAATCAGCAGTATGGAAAAACATACAGAACTTCTTTTTAAAGACTGTTACACCCTCAAATTAATAGGGTATTCACTGCTAATCAGTTTAAGATAAAAGTTAATCATCTGCATTTTACTGCATGTAGCAATCTCATGGCCGTAGGAACTTTCCAAATGAGACTTTAGACCTTTCTACACAAGCTGAGACAAATATCAAATACGTCTTTCTCCATTCAATAGTTTGATATTGTAGGCTTCGAGTAGCAAGGAAATGTTCAAACATGTCGAATGCGTGTAAACAATACACATAGACACTATGAAAAATATGAAAAAAACATTAAAAGAAAGAAAGAAAGAGAAAACAATGAGGCACGTAGAGGAACAATGGGAAAACATAATCAATCATAATTGGATTATCTTGCTAGTGACCCATTCCTGACCAGGATGGCAATGTCCAGCACTAATTTTAATAAAATCAATTTGAGTGGAAAAAGTCTCATCCAATTAAAAACTGATGTAATGCCATAATTTCCACATGGAGAAAAAAAAGTTCTTTACTGCTTAAAATTGTGTTTCTGTTACGTGGCTAAAATTCATAAAATCCATAATTTAATTTTAAAAAGTACAGATTCATTATTTGTTCTGTGAGTGTTGTTCATCCTCTTCTTCCATCCATCCATCCATTATCTATACCACTTATCCTTTGAGGGTCATGGCGGTGGGTTTGAGCCAATCTCAGTTTATGTTTGGGGGCGGGAAGCAGAGTAAACCCTGGACATGTCATATCGCAGGGCCGACATGTAGAGACAAACAACCAGCCACACTCACATTCACACATTTCCCTTTCCCACCTGTTATTTTGGTTTGGACTAAACTGATAAGTAAGAAGGTCCGCACCAAACATGGGCGGTGTGAACGCACCCTTGGAAACATTATCCATTTGCAATGCCAGGACGGAATGCAGGGACAGAACTGTAAATAGAGTTCCCTCTTGTAAGCCAAAGAAGGCGTCTCAACACTGTTAACAGTTTGTTGGTGAGCAGGCCGCAGCAACACAGACAACAATTACAATACCTGACTATAACTGATGATATCATCCATGTTCACTGGATGAGAGGAACACCTGTCATCTCATTAAAACACCGTCAAACTCTGCAAGCTTTGTGAACAAAAGAAACAACAAATATAGGATGATGTACCACAAATGTATCATCCCGCTATCCTGTTAAAGCACAGAGCCCCTTTAACTAGAGTCAGTAAAATCTCTGCAGAGCCACAGAATCTGTTGGGGATTTGTGCGCTATCAGAACTGAAAACAGAGCTCAGACTATTTGAAAGGACCCCCCCCCCCCATATGTCTCATTTGTTTCCTGCCTTCGGGGATGCCTTTGGCAAAAAATAATATTTTCAAAAAGTCATGTTTTCCAACGGCAAACTTACAATACTAACAAATGGTATTTCTATCAGACTGCATCTGAACTTTGCCTATATTTGTTTTTCCTTCTAAGATGCTTATGTGCAACACTAAGGTTGTATGTGGAGCGTGTTAATTGTCTGCGATGGCTTGGCCTCAGAAGAACCACTCTGGCATGAGAAGTTTCCGATTAAGCTGAAATGATTCATCAATTGACAGCAAATGAATCAGTAACTGTTTTGATAATGAATTCATCTTTTTTGTTTTTAAGCCAAACATGCAAATGTGAAGATTTGATGCTTTTCTTTGTCATGTATGATGGTAAATTGCATATCCTCCATGTCCTTCATGGGGTTTCTTTTTTCACCTAAGCAGTTAAAATCAAAATGTGACTGCTGTTTTAGATTTGCCAATTTCACTGTTGGTGATTCATTATACATGCAATGAGATATGTGATTACCATTTTGAGTATCAGCCCTCCCTTAACTATCCACCCACATCCCAACCCACACACCCGCACTCACGCACACACACACACTCACGCACACACACACACACACACACACACACACACACACACACACACACACACACACACACACACACACACACACACACACACACACACACACACACACACACACACACACACACACACACACACACACACACACAGAAAGAGAGAGAGATGCAAATTGAAGGTCAGATTTAAATGACAGGTTTGCAGTTTTAATTTTTAAAACAGAGGAGAGTATAGAGCCTCACGGAATCTGGGTTTTGCTATGAAGATCATCTTTCTGACTCGGTGCCAGACATCAAATGGCAGCATCGCTGGCACCTGTTTGGGGTTAAAAACCATGGTAATGGGTACGTCGCCAGCGCGGATTTCCATCGCAGCGTTGCTGAAAATTATTGCTCAGAGTTTTCTGCTTACTGTGACGGTGTTGAAAACAGTCTGAAAACATCTCATATCTGACATTAAGCCTTTTTACTTTTTCTGTTCACTGAGCTCAGTGGACTGAGCCATCTGTCAACTTACCTGTCAGCATCTGTTACTGTGTCTGTTCAGCAATTATTATTAGTATGGTTTTATTTCCATCACAATAAAGAGAAAATTTAATTTTAAAAGACACATTTCATGACATGATATGACAGAGAGATCTAGCGAATGTGTCGTTGCCGGACTATATTTCTGTCATTAGTCAGACTGTCTCCACATAAAAGGAAATGCTCATTTGTTTGTTTTTTGCCATCGTGTCTTCTCCGCTGCAGCTTAAAAAAGTAAAAGGAGAGAAAGCTGCAGTGTTCTTTTCTCCCGCCGCCCACCTTTCTCTCCGTCGTGCCTTCCACTTATGTCTCGTCCGTCCTTCCCTCAGATATTATGTTTCTGTATCTGCAGAGGAAATAACTCAGATGGAAAAAGGGACCGGGTCGGCTGACACGCTCGTCATTCATCACAGTCTGTTTGTGGCCACTGTACGCAGCGGGTGAGTCAGCAGCAACCTGTGTACCAGAGTGTTCCACTGTGGCAGGACTCTGAGGATGACTGACGTCCTGCCTGCCTGCCACCTCTGACCTGGCCCGGCGTGGCCGGAATGCTAATGAGAGCAGCGTAACGGCATTGTCATTGGCGTACGCTCTGAAATGTCATTAGTGAAGGGGGGGGGGGGGGGGGGGGGGGGGGCGACCTATGCTAATCGCTAACATCTTGAAAAAATAAAGAAAAGAAGCTGATTCTGACATTGGTGCAGGGCCTGAATGAGCTGCGGCACGATCATGATTGTTATCTGCTCGCAGCCCCGGGGCTCCACCCCCGCCACTGTGCTGCTGCACCTGTAAATGCACGCTGACAGAAAGCCCGGTCTCACATCCTGTAAAGAGGTTTGATAATGCAGCCAAGGTTGAAAATTATTTTAGAAAAAACAACCCAAAACATTGGTGAAAGTTGGCCTTTTCTCAGTGAATGGTCATACGGCGTATCAGGCGAAGCTGTTTATATGATGATTTGGTGAATAGGCGATTTGTCATAGAAAATCCTGCTGATCCAGGCTGGCTTATTCACTAAAGAGTTATATAACTTAGATAAACCCTCGCTGCATCTCGCGCCGAATTATGTTTGCAAATGAGTGTTTCATTTTTATTCGAAACCAAACACCTATGCAACAATCTAAATAAATTCCTGATGTTATGCATGGCCTCCCGCTTCCCTCTCATACAGACGTAAGGACATGCATATTGAGTAAATGTTTACTAATTAGCATTTCATAGAGAGGAGAATATACTAGATGCTTATCGGGAGTGTTTCATATTGGCTTGTCATTTGGTTCATAGCTAATCCAACAAACAAGCGCTGCTGTGGAGCTGCACACTGTGACGTGTTTGTGTCCTTGCTCAAGGGTAAATGTCGTACCTTTTATATAGCTCTTCACAACACATTCGCATACAGTGGATGAGCATGAAGCTTGGCTGGTTTTGTATGCAGGAAACCTGCGTACGTTTCATTAATCGCAACCGGAATCTTTCTCTAACTTTGTCTGTGTGAGATCTGCCTTATAGGCTCAACCACGCACCAAAAGCCTGAAGCCTGTACCCTCAGGAATGACCAGCAGAGGGCGACTCCACTGGTTGCAAAAAGAAGGCAGTTTCTATAGAAGTCTATTAGAAAATGTTTCTAATTTTCCTGAGCAGTTTAATCTCTAGGTTCAAGTCTTCTCCAAAACAGCGTGATGTTCCTTTGTAAATTATAGTTCTATTTACAGTAAAATAGACGATAAAGCACGTGATGCATTCGGGCGTGGATACGGCGTGATTGACAGCTGGTGCTGCTAAAAGCTAAACTCCAGGCCTCAAAACGGCAGTTCACAAACCAATGGGGGATGTCACCGCGGGATGCCATTTGATGCCGAATGCAATTATACACCACCACAGAAAACAAATAGATAATCATGTGGACTGTGGTTTCGTACGTGTTGTTGTTCATGTGGCTCCTCAAGTAAGCGTGCGTTCACGGGACGTCCTGAGAGAGCCCGAGTGTGTTCGCTGCTTCTGTTCTCGTAACCCATCTGTCAATCAATCTGTCGCCCTCGCCGCTGGCACGTTGATGTGTGAATGCTGCTGCTGCTGGTTTTCTAGTTTGTCAAAAAATTCTTTATGACTTTCATTTAGGTCGTGGAAATAAATGGCCCTCCTGGGGTTGAGAAAGTTGTCTGAATCCGTACAAAGTGAGAATTTAAAAAAACATTGACATTGGATGCAAAAAATAAATAAAAATGTCACTAAATTCTGTACTGGTGACAGCGTTCGCTGCGCCCGTCTGAATGCAACTTTAAAAATGGCCTTTAAAGTAAACAATTAGGACACTTAGTGCAGGAAATGTGTTTAAATTATTCATTGTGCCCCAGACAAGTGGTACCTGCTGCAGTGCAGGTGTAGGGGGCAGAGCAGAAAATACACTCGACTCACCGGCGAAGGTCAAAGTCATTACTGCAGCCAACAATTAATGCTAAGGTGAAGAAGAGGATACTGGCAGGCCCTTATTTTGTGCATATCAATCAGGCAGTGATGGGAGGCCTCTGGTGCCCTTCCACTCAAGCAGAACATTGCTTGCCGTGGTAAATCATTTCTCGTACTGACGATGTTCACACGAACAGAGTGTGTGTGTTAGTGTCTCTTTTATTGAGACGTGCTTTGCCTGCCATTTATTGTCCTGTTTAGACTGAGCTAAAAACAACAATGACCCCAAATACACACACGATCAAATGCAGCACACCTTGATTTGTCTACGCAGCCGTCGCCAGCAGTCTCTTAGCTCATTAGATTCCTCTTACCTCAACGCCTCACCTCGTTGCCACAATCAGACGGTTAGAAAGAATAATTGATTGTAAAGTCAGTCACTGAAAAAACGTGTTTATTACCACTCGAAGTAAACAAAACTATCTTTGTTGTGTATTTTCTGCCAGACAGCGACAATTATCAGCATGCACATTTGACGCTGCCGGCCCATTATTGTGCAATTACCACCTCCAGCATCCCGCCATAACTTAAAGTGAGGATTTAAATCTGGCCAGCTGCATTTACTGCTTCTCTTCTGTGACTCATTGCAGTCGCGACCAGATTTGAATGTTCAAAACAGCTGATAAATAACGACAGGTTTATGTGAAATGGGCTTAAAACAGGTTCCTCGAATTCTTCTCTCCCCCCACCCGGTATAATCATGCTTGCATATGATACAGCACACTCGGAGAAAAACAATCTCCATCTGGTACGGCAGCAAAGGAATACAAGCTGTTTTCAGCTCCACACATCTAGCTCAACACCTGTTACTGGCAGACAGAGTTAGGCTCCTCTTGGCAGTTTTCACAATGATACCGATTAGCTTCCTGCATCCTCCACTAAATAGAATGGGCTACATCTACTTTACAGTGGAAATCTGTTTTACACTTCTTCATGCTACTGTGATTCTGAGTAATTGTGACCTTTGCGGAGGAAAACTTTTAGGTTTTCTCAGCAGCAAACTTTCTCTGATGTCGTGTTCCCATAGACACAAAAGGACGTGTTGTGTTGAACTATTAGCCCAGTGAGCAAGTCAGGGAGAACGTATGGAACCATGCGAGGATACTTTGACATTATCACCACGTGTGAAGAAAACGTATGGCCTTTTACCTCATATGACACATTATCTCATCAAAAAAATGTTATCTTAACGTCGGTCAGCCTTAGCGCTTCAACCGTGTTTCTTTTCCCACTGCATCACATCATTGTTGTTTCAAATAAACCGGATAAAGTCTCAACAAATCTCACCAATGGCGATCTCACGACTGTCGTTCAGTGGATTTGTTCCAGACCGAGGGTAGAAATGAGAAAGACAGGTTCTGCGTTGTGTTTCACTATAACATAATATTTCCCCTCCAACCTTCAACATTTTTTTTCACCATGTGGAGGGGGACTGAAACATTGCTACTGGGGCTGATTAGTATCTTAAACTGTTCAAAGATAATGAAAATATGATGAATAAGCGTATCTCAAACTATTCCTTAATAAATGACTGGACAAATCATGATACATCCCATGCAGCCATTATATCAACGATATGCAGGAATTACATAATTCTGTTAAAACTTTCTGTGAGCTCCAGATTCTCTGTCATAAGTCAAAAAGTAAACTGATTAGGCTTTTCTAGCTGTTGTCCTCTGTGATCGACATGATTACAAAACAGTATAAACTCAGGTCACCTTGTTTCAGAAAAGTATATTTTTAGTTGAATCCTGGTGTTGGTGTTTGACAATAACTGTTTTAATGTTGAGGTCTGAGCGTGAGTTTCGCTGAAATAAGATCTTGTGTGTCACAAACAACTTTTCAAAAAATGTTTGTTTCGTGAAATGGTTCGACTTTCATTTTTATTTGACACAACATAATGCAGAAGTTTGATAATGAGCTCATGTCCTTACTCTTAAACCTCTTTTGTGCAGATTCAGATAATCTGCTATATTTATGCCATGGACACAAAACCACCAAGCCTGAACTTCCTCTCCGTTGTTTCCTTGAACAATAGACTCATTAATTTTTAATAATCATGTTTAATTTTCCAGAGAGACACTTATCTTTTTAAAAGTCAATAGTATACGTTTCTTCGGAGAAACCTTTTATCATCAGGCCAATTCCTCGGCTTTGATGTGAGATAAAGCAATTCAGAATCACATTAATACCAAAACATGGCCGGGAAGATTTATCTCAACCAGCTAATGAGCCTGGGAATGTTTCCAGTGTGCATAATCAAATGCAGAGGAAAATACAATGCAGTATTTGCATATAACAAATAAACGCTAAAACAAATCCTCTGCCGCGAGCACAAAGGAGCGGGCAGAGTGTGACCGAGCTGGAGAGATTACAGAGGATTTACCTGGGCACCTATGCACTAAAGATAAACGCACGTTTCTCATCAATATTTATCATCATCTTCTTCAAGAGAAGAGAGCTGAAGAAAACAACTCATACAGGAAGAATAGCTTGGCATTCAGGGGGGTTTTGTATATACATTTGTCTTACAGCAGTTTGTTTTTCACACAGCCTGGTTTGCATTAATATACTATACATATTCAGTTTATAACAACTTTGGACTTATCTTCATACTTTATTTACATTGGCTAAAATGGCACTGTACTCACTCACAAGTTAATTGCAAACTGGGAATGCGTTCCCGCCCAATGTGACCTTTGGCTCCTCAAACACTCAAAACTACGGTGGGAAAAAAATACGACACTTATTCTTTTACCTGTTGTCTGGAAGCAGTTTCTGATCACATGTGGTGTTTACTAGCTATGTGGCTGGGAAGAGAACATCCTTGCCCAGGGCAAAAAAACACAACGTCGAGGTCTTGTATTTTCTAACCCAAACAGATTAACAGGGCTCCACTGTTTTGTTCTTCACCACTTATGTAAACAAGACTGGAAAGTGCTTCGCGACATAAGAATGAAACAGCACGGAACAAGACAAAACTAAAATAAGGAAGATAACAAAGAAGAAAAATATTACAAAATAAACAACATCATCTATCCATTATCCATCAAGGGTCGAATAAGGCCTCCTTGCTGAGAGGTGAATGTAATAACCATCACACTAACCGACTAAAAATCAGGCATTGAAAGGTTTTCCTATTCCAAAGAAAAAGGTATGTTAAGTAATGATTTTATAAATAAAAAGGTTAATTCTGATCCGCCCTCAGGCAAGATCTTCCAGAGCCTCGGGCCCTGATTGCAAAAGCACGGTCACCCTTCTTTACCAGCCTTGACTTAGGAGCTTCTAGCAAGAGTTGGTCAGGTTACCAGAAGTCCTTCTGTTGCCTTTGCCATATCATTGGTTGTGTGGCCGACAGTGAACACATCTGGACAACATCATTTTGAAGGCGTCGCCTTTTTACAATCTCACGCGGTTAGTTACACGCAGAGAGCGGAGAGAAGAGAGGCGGCCAAAAAAAAGTGATTGCTTCCTTTTTTTGTTTTCAGGTTTTTTTTTCTTTTTTTCCTTTTCGATAGCTGGATTGTACAGGTAAAGTGGCGGGACAATGAAAGATGTTATACTATCAGTCGACATGGAGTGTGAACCCAGGGCAAACCACGGGCCAGAGGCAGTCAAAAGATTAGATTTAATTATTTTAGGTTACGGTGTTGGAGCATGTAGGGAGTTAGTGGCTCTGTAAGATAACTGGGGGCCCGACCACGCTGAGCTTCAAAAGTTATTAAAAGAATCCTAAAATCAATCCTAAATTTAACTGGCCACCGGGAAGGGAGGATTGGGGAGCATGTTGGAATGATGGGTGCATTAAACTTTTCTTCACTTATACCTCAAAAATGTTCTGTTTGTTACAAGTGGTGTCTTAAAGAGTAATATGGAAAGTATTATAATAGATGTAGGCTATAGTCTAATATTTATTTATTACCATTGGTTTTCATTTTCTTTTCCACGTCATTTGGTTTAACTGGTGTTTTGTTTAAAGCCTCTTTGATCATCTGACCAGGTGTGTTCCTTGTACTGTTTTTTTTTTTTATTATTACACCACACTTATCATACTAACATGAGAAGTTCAATATTATTATTGAATTCAGGACTTAAACTTCAAAAAGAAAAGTTAAGAACAGCTGAACAGGAATCACTCATATCATTCTGCCGTCACTGGTGAGTCTCGATTGGAGCCTTTGCGATACAAAGGGATCAATAAGTTGATTATCATAACAAGGAAATGCTTGAAACACTTTGGTTCCTAAGAAATTAATTCCAAGGGATCACGGCGAATGAAAGAGCCGCCGCTCATTAATCACCGCCGCAATTAGTGCGTCACACGCTGCTGTCACAGCACAGGCTTTAATGTAGGCTGTCAGATCTCCGCTAACTGGCCGATAAAGTGAGAAAAACACTCCCAAGATGTAGTAATGATGAGATTAGTGGCCAACTAAATTACAGAGAAAAATGTGTCTTTCAGCCAAGCATCAAAATGATGCAGTGAAAACATTTCGAATTGCGGATGATACTGACCGAGCTAATGAAGCTTTGGGGTGTTGTGTGCTGCGCTTCATGATCTGTCTGAAGGGTCTCGATGTAAGTGTCCTGCCATGTTACTGTCATCCTTGCGAAGTGCGCGATCATGTACGTAGAGAACATCAACTCAACGTGTCTGTGTCTGCGGTTTGACCAATGTGCCATCGAATTTCACAGCATAATTCATCTTAAAACGGGAGCATGAGCAGACGCACGTTTGGATGCTTTGTTCATTTTTATACTTCATCTGTTGATTAAAAAAAAAAAAAAAAAAATGGACGCGTGATTAATCGAAAATATTACCCCTCGTGAGTTATGTCTCCTCGCTCGTGTCCCGCCACATTATCGATGCACAATTTGTGCGCGACACAGAAACAAGATTAACGACCTTTGACAGTAAAACAGGAATCCAGACATAAATACGCCGCGTATGGCCGCGGCTGCTGTTCTTCTAATGCAATTCAAGGGCAGAAATTAGACTTGTAAAACTCCCCCCATACACGGGGAAATTGCATCGAGATGCAGCCCTGCTTTTTAGTGGCGAACAACGGGGAAATAAAACATGCACAGAAAAGAGGAGGACCGCAGCTCTACAGGTCCCCACTGTACAGTTTGTTTTTTGACGGAAAAAAAGAGTAGAGTGGTGGAATCCAGCAACAACCTATACCTGGCTTCATCAGATATGGTAACAGCCTTACTCAGTGATCACAGACACAATGACAAGCAACAACTCACTGCTCACTGAGGAGATCCGAGCCTCACCGCCATCAACACATGCCAGCACGAGGTGAAAGGCGCATCACGCATCACGGTGTGGAGCAGCAAAGTTGACGCGCGTGCGACGCGAGAGCAGATTGCACCGCTTTCCGTTTGTGCTGGAAAAGAACGAGAGGAAGGAAGTCAAGCATCGGATGACAAAGTTGGAGGAGGGGACGTGATTACTGAGACACCGGCAGCATCATCGGTTGTCACATCCGCAATGCCGCCATCCTTTTTCCATACTCCCGCCGTCATACGACTAGTGAACGAGTTAGAGCTGCTAACACATTATGACGAATTGTAATACGTGAAGACGCCACTCCGCCGTCCTCCGTCCTCGGCGCAGTCACGTCACGTCACGAAAGATGAAAGTCCAATAAACTTTGCATCATTCTTGCATACAGCCGCGGAGGGACAATGAGATATCTGGGGGAAAGTGTGGGCTGATGATCGGGGGGGGATAAATTCCGCCAGTACTTGTACACAAGTATCTCGTACAGTAAGTGATCTTAGTTAGATAGAGTGGAAAATATCGGCAGGCTGCACAGGCTGGATCTGGACACGTACTTCTACCTACTGGTCATTTCTTCTGTTAATTGTCACAATCTTTGATTTTTCTTTCCCTTTCTTTCACTTTCTTTCTTTCTGTCTTCGTGTCTTGCTGGTGGTGAATTAACAATTAACTCACAGACGCAGATGTATGACTCGAAGTCCTCGCAAGGAGCAATATTGATCGGCCAACGTGGTTGAGCCTCTGTTAGACGTGAGTGCCGCAGTATGCACCAAACAACCAGCCTTCTCTTTCTTTTCTTTAGTAATTTCTACTTTCTTGCACATTCGTATCCATAATCTATAACACTTTTCCTTTAATGGGGGGCTGGAATCAGGCCAGTCCATCACAGGGCTGACATAAAACAAACAACCATAACCATTCTCACTTGAGGCCAGTTTTTTAGAGCCCCAAATTGAATTAAAGTACATGTCTTTGGACTGTGGCGTACTTCGAGAAAAACCCGTGCAGATACGGGGGAGAACATGCAAACTGCACACAGAATATTTTATATAATCAAGCCAGACCATAACCTAGACACAAATTATAATAATTTTCAAAACCTAAGTCGGGCATCTTCTAGGATCTATTTACCCGCTGGGCCGATTTTGGTTGACAGCTCTAGCTTTGATTCGTTAACAATTGCTACTGTGAGAGTTCTGTCCAACTTCAAACTGATTTTGGGTGTCGCCATTTATGCATCGATCAACCTGCTGGTATTAAAAGAATGACTTTGTTCTCATAGCAAGAAAACCAGAGCCGCGTTGATTTTGCGCCCCGGCTTCTGGCAAACTCTGGGACTGTTAAAAGCTCTGTTCACGTCAACACTCATGACAGAAATAATCACTAAGAGCCGTGTCAGTGTTACTTCACAATGCATATCATAATGGCTGAATGTAAGTGTCATTGCCATGATGATTCTCAGTCGAATACTGATCTGACATGTGCAATGAAAAGTGAAGTGTGAGGTTACTAAATCGTGTGCACTGGAAAATTATATTTTCAATCCTGGCCCAAAAACTTGTTTGAGGTATAAATTGTTCCTTTTTTCCTTATTAACAAACCCCATTCAAATGGTATTCTCATTACTGTTGGTGCAATGAGTTCCTTTCAGTTCGGGCTCCTTTGCTGTGACTTTCTGTCGGTGTGTGTGTCCGGCTTTAAACTCTGTTGGTCACCACTGTCACCGCCCACAGTTCCAGTGGTAAAAGGACAGAACACGAGGGGAACTGTGCTGAAAACATCAACTGTCACAATTCAAATCTAATGAAAAGAGGGTTAGGAGAGTTATTCTAATTTTTCCTACAGGATGCCGTGCAAACCGAGATTTCTGGAGAAATTCAGTCAAATTGTAGTTCGTAAATGTCAATTACTTTTGGAAATGACGTACAATCAAAATTCAATTCTGTCTTCACATGAAGGGAAACAAATTCTTGATTTTCATCTCATCCAAATTCCGCTGTATCTCCTCACCACGTAGCAAAAGTTGATTTATAATGTATTACAACACAGTTTATTTATGTCTACTATTTCAGATATTTCCAAAAAAATGATTCAATATGTTCCGTTTAATCTCATTTAATAATGTAGTTATTACTGTTAATTTGTATTTAATATAAAAACAGCAATTTTTTTGTTCGGTAACACTCTGTAATGCAAGCTGCTCTTACATTTTGGTATGTTCTTTTCAACACTAAGGCGGGGGCAAAGTATAGTGTTGCCAAATTCACTTTCTCCATGGTGAACGGACTGCTGATGGCAGCCTCACCTGAAATACACGACCCCTGCCACCTGCGTCACGCTCCCTTTGTTCATTTGTCAATATCACTTGCCGTCCTTGCTTTCAAAGGGAAAAAAAACACAACCCCAAAAGTTGAGCACAGATATTGAACCTAATTATGCTGATGGTTGTGGAACTCTAAAAGTCGGGGGTCATTAGCCCTCATAAAGGTCTACATGCCGTCCCCTGAGTAACGTTCTGCTGAGGACAGGGGGGGGACGCATCTGATGCATTTTTATTATTGACTCCGCAGTGACTGCGGAGGGAGGCCGGTCGATAAAACAAAGCCTGGGAGCATCGGGAGTGTATTGTTCCTTTCGGCTGTCAGGTCTGCCATCACACATTTAGAGTGAATCCATGCTCTGTATGCAGGCCTGCAGAATAAGGCCATGTTATTGTTGCAGCAGCGTGTGCATGGTTTTTGACATGAAATGAGCTGTAAAACAAGATGAAATGCATTTGTCTGTCTTCCTTATCACATTTCTATATATTTCTGCTATATATTCTACCGGAGTCCAACATATCTTGACAACATTATTTAGAGAAAAGTGCTGCCAGGTTTTTTTTTTCCTTATGAAAACTGCAGCACCTAAGCGTGCTTCTTTTGATTTAAAATTCTTGTGCATGTTTTGAGATGGCTGTTCTCCCACAGGACATGTATCCGTCTCCTCCACACAATAAAGCTTGATTTAGTTTCAGTCTACCCTGTGCATTCAATAATGTAGTTTAACCTGATTCACGGTGGAATCCTGGCATCCAGCTCGAGAAAGCTTCCATTTGTCTCCTTTTGGATTTGGATCCATCTTTTTTCTCTGGGACCCAAAACAAAGCATGTGCTGGATGAGAGCCACTGCACAGAAGAGTCGCTTAGAAAATGATCTTCAGCTTGGATCAATCCAGCAATGATTCAGGTGGGATGACTGAATGGCGCTCGTCTGCAAAGCTCTCATTGCAAAACTAACAAATTAAGGCGTCTGGATACACAGTGTAGGCGTAGCATGGGAGGAAAAGCAGGTCATGGTTGAAAAATATATTTCTTATTACACGCACGCTGTCTTTAAATACACATTTTAAATATCATAAATAGCAGGATAACATTATTGCATGAAGTTCAGCAAGCATTGCTTAAAAAAAAGTTTTCCATAACCGTTGCACATATAGATTTTAATTCGTTTTCATAATTACAGCCAGACCAGTGAAGAAACAGAGCAGTTTATGGCATAATGTAAAACATGCGAGGCTGCACTGATGCTAAGATGGAATTCTGTTCATCCAAGTGATATAACAACTCCTATATACAGAAAACTAGTAATCTCACACTTGACTGCATGATTATATTATGTTATCCTTCGCCTATGTACAGTAAAATGCCAGCAGGATGTCTTGAATCCAGGTCACATATTGTATTGAGAGAAGATACGGTACAGATGGCTTCACAGGAGATCACGTGTAACAGAGAATTAGATAATAGAAATAAAACACTGAAAAGACGCCTCCCGTTTCCAGAAAATATATTAACCCCAGTCCAGACACAATTCTCAGTTCAGTGGCCAAAATGACCTTAAAAAGTCTCAATGGGATTCAACTTCGATTTCTTTCTTTTCTTTCATTTTGTATCAATCCAATTATTTACCCATCAGTGCGAATGCCATGATATGTACGGAAATATGACACTGAAACAGGGCAAATATAGTGAACACATGACAACAACAACAACAACAACAGCAACAGCAATGGATGTGCGAATGCTGTCTTGACCAGGTTTCCATCACAAAAGAGATCTCTAATGTCAGCATGATTTATATGATTGACAGATAAAGTAGGGCTCAAATCAAACATAGAATGCAGTCAAAGTAGACATTAGAAAAAACTATGAATTACAAACAATTCATATGCATGTATACCATTTTATGTAGCTAGTGTATCTGTTTACATAAAGCATTATATATACAGTGTGTGTACTACCTGCAGATGGAGTGTTGGGATGAGAAGAGTTAGACGTTATAAAGGCATTCTAGGGTTCAGACATTTAACAGTTCACTTTAATTAAAAACTACAGGGAGAAAAAAAGATAGATGGTTCCATTATGAGAGTAAAGAACCTAATTCATACTAATATAGGGCTGTAAGCAGTTTGACCTTGCTTCTGGATAGTCTATTCAGGTAGCGCCAAGCATGGCTAATGCCCAGAAATTAATTTTTCTTTTCTTTTAACCTGATTGGGTCATAAGACACTCTGAATTTATACATTTTCGACACAAGTACATAGTTGTACTTGTGCATGACAAGAAGAGACGACAAAGACACATTTCCCAGTTGCGATCCTTTTGTTCGTCTGCACAATTTTCATAATTGCTTTGCTCAAATGGAACTCCAGGCACCTGACCAGCAGCGCTGTTCGGCTGCTGTCGCTTCCCTGCTCTCCCCCACGCTGCATTCAGATTCTGCTAGTGAATCTTTGAGAAAAACAAGACTTTCCCTCAACGTTTATTTCATTGCATTATCGTTTGAGCATACAATTGAATACGTTTACAGATATTAATGGTATCCAACGTGCATCCCCGACTATGCAGTTAACTGCACAGTAGTGTCTGTTGGTTGAGTTGGCTCTAGTTTGGTTGGTGTGTCTTTGTGTAAAAACAATAATTAACCTAATTTCTATTTCAATCGGATTTCTATTTACTCCAGAGGACTACAGAGATCAGAAAAAGCTGACCTTGAATACTTTTGATAAAAAACTCCAGATTACTTGTATGGTTCCAGTCCATTACCTGTTTGCTTCTCTCCTCATCTCTGTGCTCACAGAGATGAGGAGGATATGCAATATCTTAAAACTGCAATTCCCAATAAAGCTTTTTCAAATTCTTCGGATTTTGAAAGATGAAAGTATGAAATTGTGACTGACACGAGGCCCGTAAAGACAACATGTTGACCAACAGTCACTTTCAAGCCATTTCCAAACCACGGCTCGCACTGCCAAAGTCCTGAGTTTATGACGGCGACACCGTGTTAACAAATTACAGACGGGTTCATGCCTTTTTTTTGTGAGTGGGTTCGTGTTTCTGGTTGTGTTGTGCTTATTGTTTAATTAGCCTTGGAATAATTTGTCTGTAAATTCACTGATGGGATCCAACGTCATGTTTGAATTTAGTGTTTGGCAATTATGCAGGCACCAGTGAGACTAATTTAAATGAGAAGTTTAAAAAAAAAGAAAAAAAAGAAGTCCCCTGGGATACCTGATGGTCATAGGAGGCTGTGGATGAGTTAATGTGCACTATGTTAAGTTAAACAGGACAAGCTCAAAGGACCATCAATGTGCACAGTTGTTAACTAACACAAAAGACATAAGCACATGTAGGAGCCCAAACCCTGATACATGGCGGTCTGTGCCGGTCATGGGTGGGGCCAACGGGAGGGCAACCCTTAGAATTTAAGTTGCCATCCCCAAGTGCCACCCCCACTAGAATGGAATGTGACAGGTTGTTGGGCTTGTAGTAGCAAACTTCTTCCCAAAAACTAACATCTTACAGAGTTTTGATTTGGCCAAAGTATCAACGTTTAATTTCATGCGAGCATCATTACATCTATATCCATCCCTTCGATTGTAGTGGCAGCTAGTGGAACACCCAATCATTGACCAGCTGCATTCTGGCAAAAAGAATAAAGTGAATTTGATGATGAAACAGTGTGGTTCACAGGTTTCAAATGTCATTAACATCAGTTGATGGTATATTTGAATTTCAGCAGTTCAGTTTTGGCTAATTTGTGAGGCCAAAATGGTGAATCACAACATCACGTCCTTTTTGAAGAAGTGTCAGTATTGGCTGAGCTCAGCTAATATGAATATTCTCTAATGTATCCAAACATGTATCCTCCTCTTCCACGTAGTGCCTTCTCCTTTCCATGAGTGGATGGTGCCTATAGCTTGTTGTTGTTGTTGTTGTTGCTGTTGTTGTTGTTGTTGTCCTTGTTTCTCAATCTCAGAGGTCACTGAGCAACTAGACTATTGTGGAGCTGGGTAACTTTGGGGAATTAATGTGTCCAAGACCCAGGCATCCTTCTCCAACCCCTAGATGTATCCCAGGAAAGGCCAACTGCGGTGTTGGTATTATTCAAAAGTGTAATCGGAGATGCAAGCCTAAATTTGAGAGGAGCATCTCTGTGCAAACAAGACTATGCAGCCTTTTGTCTCCAGTCCAATCAAGAGAAATCCACATGAAATGGCAAACCAAAAGGCAAACCAAAAGGCATTAATCATTTCAGTGTTTACTATGTTAACAGTTGTCTAAACTACTTGCCTTCACCGACTGTTGTCTGCACTGTTGTTGGCACCTTTGTGGAATTGTAAGTACCTTTTTATTAGCAACGTGTGCTCTAATCTTACTGCTAATTTGGTTTGAAAGTGCTAATATCAGAGTATAATTTGGTTGTTTTTCATCAAATGTATGGATTATTGCTCAAAGGCAGAACACGGCGATCAGTACTTCAATGAAAACGACCTAGATGAGCGCATCAGCATTTTTTAATCAACTCGGAGCTGTTATATATATCAACTGTTATATCTGGATTTCGGTAGATGGACACTAAGAGGTCATTGTTTAGAAATGTTGAGTGGGTAAAACCAGCTGAAGATGTAAAAAAAAAAAAAGAAGGCGGCTAATCCATTGTTGTGTGGTGGAATCAAAAATGATAAAAGAACAAGTTGTTTGACATAATTTAAAGATCACTTTGATCATTGGGAAACCCTTTAGCTGTGTGTGTGTGTGTGTGTGTGTGTGTGTGTGTGTGTGTGTGTGTGTGTGTGTGTGTGTGTGTGTGTGTGTGTGTGTGTGTGTGTGTGTGTGTGTGTGTGTGTGTGTGTGTGTGTGTGTGTGTGTGTGTGTGTGTGTGTGTGTGTGTGTGTGTGTGTGTGTGTGTGTGTGTGTGTGATCTATGCAAATTTCAGAGGAAAAAATCTGATTCAAATCAAATATCAGAAAAACTTGTTCCTTTCATTTAAGCATGAGAATGAAAATGTTTTAATATTTATCGTTCCTATGATAAAACCAAACCCGTGCGTTTGGTGGTATATCGTGCTCAAATCACACTATGGATGAGGTGTACAATGCAGAGGATGCATCGCTCTGCTGCCGTGCTGACAAGCTGGCTTCCTTTATCAGGATGCATTACTCTGACGACTTATTTTGTTCAGCGTCGTGTGGCCCTGCGTCCACACATCTGCCAGCTCCAGCAGTCGCTCTGTGCCTAAAAAGACGCTACAGCTCCTGCCAGGGAAGAAGGTGAATGCAGCGACTTCTAAATTATTCACAAAAGTCAGAGGGATCTTAATTTTAATGACTTGAGACATGCGGGGGGGGAATTTGAGGGGCTCTTTTGAATCAGAGCAGGGACATGAAGAGCATCCTCTAATTTAACAGTGGATCGACTTCCGGGAGAACCCACATCTAATAAAACCAGACTGGATGATGAAACACAAACCTGCACTAACCAAGATGTGGAATCCAGAAGATATTAATATTCAGAAAAGGTCTAAGGTGATAATCATCACGTGTACAGTGACCAAAAAAATCTTTGTAGTTTGAAACCATCGAGGTATTATTTTCGTCAGCATCTCGTTCATCCTACAGGATATAACCATTTTCTATCCATCGTCGCTTTACACTGAACACCATCCATGTAAACATGTTTGTATACTTGACCAATTCGAGACGGATTCTGTTTCTCCCGCTCTCTGTTTTTCTCCAGCAGTGTGACTCATCTGATGGATGGTGATAACTTTCAACAGTCCTCTGTGACTTGCAAATCAGCACAAGTTGTTGGAAGTGAAATGAAAATTGATCCCAGAGCTTTGCCAATCCCGGTAGAAATTATAAGTAAAAAGAAAAACATCGATGTTTACTTCGCAAACGGAGACTTGTCACTGAATATTCCACTTTCTTCTTCCATTTTGAAAGAAGCCAGAGCGGTTGCCAAGTGCAGAGAAGTGTTCGCTCCGTGTTGAGAACACCCACAAAGAAAGGGTCTAAATTGGTGTCTCACAGCCCGATATCATAAATTAGCTACGAAAGAAAAATAATCTCTTTTTTTCTTTATTATCATGGGAACATCGTGGGAGTTCTTTGGAAAGCAACACTCACATTGTGTTGCAGGGCCCTAATAGACAGACCTCAAGTCAATGATTGTGGCGTCACTCTACTGTATTCAACACATTGACACGCTGACGGTAAAACTAGATTTCTTGGCTTTTAAAGCATCCACTGGACTTCTTCGCAGGGATTCATTGCCCTTTGGTGACAAATGAATCTATTATGTTCTTCGAGAGCTTCGCCGATGGTCCTAGGTGGTTTGAACAACTGCGGTGATTAATGGCAACATGAATTTTGCAGACACCCTCTACTGGCTTCAAATAGCAACTGCTACTGCCTGGAATTATTCAAGTCACAACTCTTTCTTTCTTTTCTGCCCCCAGTGTCAATTTTGTCTTTTCCTTTTTTCCTCACATTTCCTCTATCTAACACTGACCACCCAGATCTAACACTTTCCATGTGTCTGTCATTATGTCTGCGGTGCAGGAAATGTTAGGTCAGCTGCACCAACACATTACATCACAGCCAAGCCTCTCTGCATTTAGACAGAGCTGTGTATTACTGTGATCAAAGAAATAATTTGACCATATAGAGCAACTGTATGATCTTACAATGACTTAAAACTATCGCATAAATGTGAAACTGAGTGGCCCAGCGCGGACAGATGATGAATAGAATATTATCCATAATCAATACAAGGGGATAGTGGTCGCATATCAGGAGCTGTATCTTGCTATTTCCACCAGAAGGACTCACTGGAAACCTAGACGTTTTCAAATCTATGAATGCATTTCAACAGAGCATAATGTCACTTTAACAAACATAAAATGAGACCAATGTTCTTTGCAGTGGATTAAGTTGCCTCTCGTGCCCGACAGAAATGAAATGTAACCAGGCGCTGCCAAGAAAGCAGCGAAAACAGATCTAAAAATGGTTGGCTTTGATGTCAACCGATTGTGATTCCATTAAATGGGAAGGACAAGGTTTGGTCGGACAAGTTATGGTACTTTAATCTTTGAATGAAATGTCAGTACATGCCCTAATTTTGAGTTTTTCAAAGTCACGCTGCTTTTATTTTTTTAAATCTCAACCAATTATTATCTCAAAAAAATTGGCATTAAAAACAAGTCAGCCTCAAAAGGAGGGCCTTCTTTTTTCAAATATAGCTCTAATGCAATATTTTTTTCCTATATGACAAGTTTTAAACTGTTACACATTAATCCAGATGGAAAGACGCAGGCCAGGAATATTCCTGTATGTTGCTGTCCTGGAGTACATTCCACTTCTTTGACATTTCCGAGACACAGAGCTTTTTCTTAGCTTTTAACGGAAACCAAAACACTGCTACTGGCTTGCTAAAGACTTACTTCTGAACCCCTCTTTGCAGTTTTATCATGCTACCCCTCTTAAGGTTGTCCTGCTGAGGCAGACACATGCTGGCAACACCCTCCTGAAGCTTTAATGCAGAGTAGATTCAGTGCAGAAACATGACACAATGATCTGAAGAACTAGACGAGAGACCCACAAAAGATCAAACTATTCGGGGAGAGTAATAATGGTAAAAATAGCATCTGATTAAATAATGGAGGACATTGAGAAATCAAATAAATTATATATGGTCATAGCCTGAATTGCAGTACATAATTGATGCACGAGGTCGTACATTATGCACCGACTGTCAACATGTGAAATGTGTTTGAAAAAAGAATACAAGTGTGACTCGCAAACCACTTAAGGGCAAAGAGGAAGGAGATGCCCGAGGGACGATGTCGGTGTCGTGGCTGGACTCGCATGAAACATATATTTCTCACCTTTTCTTTTTTTTAATCCGAAACACAATTTAACTGTCAGAGAAAGTGTTAGGACGCCTTTAGGATCCCAGCTCCCAAAGAGCGAAAGAGATTAGAATGTCAAAGCACACATTACAAATGCCTCATGAAACTACCAGAAACCGCATAGAAGGACTCTGGATAGTGGCGGTAAGGTCATCACGGCTATGACTTGTGCTTTCATAGTGAAACAAAAGCAAGTGGCTCTGCACCAAATTATTGCAGTGGCACTCTGTCAGGCATCCAGGTTGCATGCTATAGATGCAACTTTTTGCTGTATTATTAATTATAACACATGATCTGTTCCCTTTTTCCACATGTTTCTGAACACCACACCGCAGTGCAAGCAGGGAGGATATACTGCCTCTGGAGAAAATTGAATTTCTTAACAGCAGCTGAGATGAAAGCGCAAAAATTAGTCCCCAACATCTGATGAAAAACTCCCTGGCTGCATCTTGTTTTATAATATTCTCAGGTCAAAATTTATCACGAGGAACATATCACCCATCTGTTTTAGTTTTATTGTTATTTGCATGCTATTTATTGAACGTACATTTAAAAAAAATAAAAACCACAGTGGAACTCAGCCTTTTTATTAAAGCTATAAGCCTGGATCATGTCACGGTTGATTTCAAAACAGCTTCAAGGCAATGTTTCGCAAAAGAAAACAAATAGATCACAGCTTTGGCTTCTCGGAGCCTTGTGGCTTATTGCTTAAATTATGACCACAAATTTTCCCTTGGCTTTTTAATTTTAGACTGTTAATTAAGTCTACACTGATTGCTGTTCGTGAGGTATTGTTTTTCCCGACTAAGAGGTCGCACATTCTTCTAGATGAAAAGTGATTTTCTGAAACAGTAGTGAGAAGGGACACTGCTGCTTTTTAATCTTTTAGATTACATTATGACTGCATCTTATGATTATTTTCATTATTTACCAATCTCTTTAAAAAGCCAGAAAGTAATCAAAAGGTCCGGACCAGATACCTTTGTGATGCCATTAAATTAACATTTTCATATTCCTTTTTTTTCAATTTGTACTTTTACTGGCAGAAAACTTTTTACATACTTAATACAACTATTATAGTTTGCAGGAACAAATCCTCAGAAGCTGCACCAGTAAATTTTTGACATTCTTACTTGGAGCATGGCTCTAATTTTCCACTTAAGGGCCATTAAAAGTTTTTATAACATCCTTCATGGGTCATACAAATATCACACCAACCTCAAAATGTGGTGGCTTGAACTCTTTTTCTGTGGCGAGGCATCTGATGTCAGATGGTAGTGAAGACGATGCTATTCAGAATCGGTTAAAACCAAAACAACTTGTTGAAACAAATCCTCACATTTGGTGCAGGTGCCATGGCTTACAGTGACAGCCAAGCTACAGTAATCCCACATATTTATGTGGCATTTGAGGCATTTCTTGTAATGTCCTTCAGTGCTGATTTTTTTTCAGTATCTTGTCGTGCCATATCAGTCATCAACAGTTCTTTGAGACAAACCGACACTTTGGCTTTGTTTCACTTTGTCTGGTGCAACAGCTCTTCAGCAACAAAGCTCCTCTGGAATTCTCCTTCTGAAAAAGGTTTCAGCGTCTTAGCTCCTGGCACGCTTTCAGCAATACTTGCCCACATTAACATTGCTTGTGTCAGAATGTGTCTTGCGAAAGCTGCTTGGAGGCCAAACAAACTCCACCAAAGAGCATCAACTTTATCCAAGAGTGTTTGCCCTCGCAGACTATCTGATTTAGCTGTATGTTTCCAGCGGTAATGACTCTTGAAATTTACCTTTTTCCTTCACAGGCTCTCTGTTCACGTCAACACAACATAATTGCACGTTTGTTTTATTGAAAAAGCTCAACATTCAGCACCTGCTTTTCTTTTCTTCACAGTCGCCATATCGCTCGTCAGCCAGGGTGACTTGTGGTTTGTCCTCCTGATCGTCACCTGACAGGCATTGAGCCAGGAGGGATCACGCTGAAAGACATGCTAGTCCAGTCTTTATGTTATTTTCTTTTATAACAGAAAAAAAAATGAATTGCTGTCATGAGATGTTTTAACTTTTTTTTGGTATTTGAGAATTGCCTCGTGGGCTGTATACGGTATACGGCCCGGGGGCTGGACGTTCCCCACGACTGACTTTAACAATTATTCTCAGAATAGTCTGAATTAATGCAGATTGAGTTTATTACAACTTGATCAATTGTATAAAAAATTAAAAATAAATTCCCCCGAGTAAGTGGGGCTTGAATTAGGATTTTTATATTATAAAAAAATCTTATATTGTATGATACTGAACATGTGCACATTACTGTTGCACATATCGATGTGGATTGGAATCGTTATTAGTTACTGCAAACTTTATTTGCTCATTTACATTCTTGGTGATGTCTCATTGGTCTGTGGGAAATTTGTCTCTACATGTAAGAGCTGATTTTTTTGCAGTCTGCATGATTGATTAGATGGTAAATGGACTGTACTTGTGTGGCGCTCGTCCAGTCTTATTGACCACTCAAAGTGATATTACAGTGACCATGGGGGAATCAGGGATCGAACCACCAACCTTCTGGTTTGTGGACGACCTCTGAGCCACAGCCACCCACAATTAGGGTCACACAGGTTAAAGTGAAAAGTACTTTTGTTCTGGTTACACGCAGTAAGACTACAGTCGAGTGCGACGACGACGGTGTTGTGCAGAGTGAACGGAGGTAGTGCAGCCTGGAGGTTCGTGCGAGGATGCTCACGGGGCTGTGGGGGCTGTGAAAAGGTAGGCATTTTGGAGAGGAAGCAGATGGCTCACATTAAAAGCAAAGGGCCCTCGTGACTGTCCTCAATGGCCCTGCAGAGAATGGCGTAATTAAATGAGAAATTTAATCAGATTCCTCAAATTAAATGTCCAGCTGGATGGTTCTGCGGGAGACACCACTGACTACACATTCACCTGGGGGAGTGTCACCAGTGGATGCACGGTTCTCCAATCAGCACCCACTCTCACAGGACGCTATTCCAGGTGATGATTACTGCTGAAGTATTCCATTCACAGTTCTGCCAGCAGGAGGCAAAGGGACATCAGCGTGTGGCCACAGGAGGGTCATTTTAATAATGGGGCCTGGGGAGGAAGCAGCAGAACAGCACTGGGAGTGGAATCTGTGGATTGAACAGGGACATTCATTTTTTTACATTTTTTTGTTACAAGGCTTGTAGATATCCTGCTCCTTTGCTGGAGAACATTCCATTCCGGTCCGGCAGTGTTTCATCATGTCTGGTGCAACATGTTTGACGCAACATTCAGAAGAGGCGCAGCGGCATCCAGTCCGGACCCCGGCAGTCTGACGCGAGTCCATTGTAATCAGAGACAAACTACAGGCACCAGCCTGCGGGTGTGCGTCCCCAGTCATGTTGCATTCAGCAAAGAAATCAAATAAATAAATAAATCTAGGACCCGCCTCCCCTTCCCCTCCGCGCCCCCCCCCCCCCCCCCCCCCCCCCCGCCCCCTCGCGCGCAGCCCGTCCGGTCGGATGGGACCACCAGCAGCAGCAGCAGCCTGATATCCGCGCATGCATGACCGCTAGTCTACTTCCTGGATGGAAGAGTGGGACGTTTCCCCAGCTTTTTTTTCTTTCTTTCTTCCTTTCTTTGCTTCTCTCGCCTCCCCGACGCACCGCGCATCGGCCCCCGGGGCCACGCTGACGCCGCGGACACTCACTTAATAACGATCACGTTTTAATCGATGAGACGCGACCACTTTCTCCCGCGCTGTGTAGTTACCGGCAGCGATTGATCGCCGATTGACCCCCACCGCACCCCCCCCCCCCCCTCCTCCTCCCTCCCCCCTCCTCTTCCTCTTCCTCCTCCCCCCTCCTCCTCCTCCTCGTCCAGCGCCGCCACACTTGGGGAATGTCGCCCTCTGGAAGCCCGCTCCAGGCTCGGTGGAGTCCGACCGCAGACGGCGAAGTGTTCCCGCGCGGCCGCGCTGTGCGCGACGTCCTGTTCCTCGCGGCCGGAGAGAAGAACCGCCTCGTCTCGGACTGGAGGCGAATTCATTAATCTCTCTCTCTCTCTCTCTCTCTTTTTCTTCTTTTCTTTTCCCCCCTCTCTCCACAAAGTGAAGCTGTGACTCGTCTGACCGACACTTCGATGCTCTGCCTTCGTGGCTGCTTGTTGCCAACTTCGCCCCGCCGCGCTTCTCCGGTTGTGATTTCTGTTTCACTCGTCTTGTTTTTCGGTTTTCTGTAGAAGAAGAGACAGGACTGTAAAAAAACAACAACAAAAAAACAAAAAGAACCTAAAAAAACCAACTTTGTGGCCCGCCGCCTCCTTGTTGCTCTCGATGAGCGGTCTACAACATGCGGAGGACACGGGAACCGAGTTACTGGTGGATTTTACCCCTGATGGTTCTGACCCTGCCCGAGCACGACGACTGTCATCCCGGTGAGTGTCGTCGCACCAACACACGGGAGCAGCTCCGTCGTCCGCTCGGCCCCGAGCTCCGCCGAGCTCCGTCGTCCGCTCGGCCCCGAGCTCCGCCGAGCTCCACCGAGCTCCGCCGAGCCGCGGCCGCTGCGTCGTGTCGCTCGTGCGTAACCAAGAAAGGGGGACGCTTCCACTTTTTGTTTGTTTGCGGATGTTGGGGGGGAGATATGTATCTTTTATTTTTCAGAGGGCGACGTTTACAGCCTGAGTTCCTGTAGTAACGGTTCACAGGGCCGAGTCGAGCCGAGCCTCCGTGATTTAATGTGCACGTTATCGATCGGCGACGTCAGGACAAACATTTAGTGCCCCCCTTTTTAAGGTCCGACGACTCCCGGTTTGACCCCGGTGCTTTTCACACGCTGGCCACCTCCTCACTCGTTCAACACGGAGCGCACACACACACACACACACACACACACACACACACACACACACAGGGTGTGTGGTTAAGAATGATCCTCTGTAATGTTTCACTCATAGTCTCCTGTGGGTTGATTTGTTCGCCCCCCCCCCCCCCCTCTCATCAGTTCCGTTCTGCCTGCTGTTGTGTTCCTGGTGTTTGTGTCCGGTGGTGTCCCGAGTTCTCCTCCCGTGGCTGTGGTCTCGATCTGGTGTGTGGAGGTGTAATCTGTGTCTGCTCGCTGTCGTATGCTTAGGTAGGAGGGTAGGAAGGAGGGATGATGACGATGATGATGATGATGATGAAGGCGACAGTCGGCGCTGCTGGCTCTCAGATGGACGTGCCGGTATGAGGGGCGATTAATGCCACTCGAGCACAAACTCTGTAGTCCTGGAACATCCCGCACCAATGGAGTTGAAATTGTGAGGAAAGAAGATCAATTGTATCTTATTATTGTAGTTTATATGGCCGCAGCTGTCATTTTTCATCATTACGTTGTCGAAATCTTTGTGTCTATAAAATCCATAAAGTGCCCCCAAAAAGTTGAAAATTGTAATGATTAAATCGAAAAGCCAGGGACCCTCAAACCGAAGAAAGGCTGCATCCTTTTTAATTATTGGTTAATCTACTGAGTATTTTCTCAATTAATAAATAGTTTTTTTTTTCCATTGACAATGCCAAAAATTGTGAAAATATTCACCTAGAGCCCAAAGTGACCTCTTCAGATGGCTTTGTGTTATCGCGTCTGACCAACAGTCAAAAACGCAAAGATTAAAGTCAGTGTATTATCTAACGCTTAAAACCCCCCACACCAAATCATCCTATAGGTGAGAACATAATGCCAGAGAATTTTTGTCATTTGTGCTTAAAATTAGACTAGACATCAACACTGCTGCCAAATAATGTTTCTGATGACGACTCATTTACTAATTGGCTAGTTGTTGCAGTTCTGCTATTGGACACCAAGTTTTCAATTGACCAGTTAACCAGTTCAATATAATTGTGGCACATTTTGCTGAATTACTATAAAAGTATTTAGCATTTCTCTTTATGTATTATTGAGCATTAACTCTGACCAATATACTAATGGAGATTAACTAATACCAGTCTTTAGCTCACTGATTATTAGTCAGGCACTGTTATGGTGCAGTTCGAAGAATTTGAATAAGGGGCTAAATAGCTTCCTACTATTTTATCTTTATTGAGATATTACTAGTATCCAATGTTGTTAACTTGCCAATGTTGTGCCAACTGGAGAGTCTGTATTGTAGTAAGTGTGCGTCTCATATGTGCTTGAGGTCTTCGCTCCTCTGTGGCACCAGTCGCCCCCCATACTGAAGTAGCAGTGATGTAACAGGAGAATGGTTCCTCTGAGTCACCCCCCTCTGCCCCCAAATCCCCCAGTTCCATGCTTCCACGTCCTCAGTTTGCAGGTTTTTGACTTGTAGTCTTACACGCCACTGACACAGCTGAGTTTTCTCGTATGGTTTGTCACACCAGACCACTGACACATGGCGGAGAGGCGATGCAGACAGACTGGCAGACCAGCGAGTAGGTGGTGGAAGACAAGTCCAATTTAACTACTTCTACACGGCTCACTTAACTGTGTTCGTCTACCGCTTTCGACTGGATGACCTAAATCTTCATGATATGAATTTGGAGTTTGCATAGTGGACAGTATCAATTGATTGCCATTTATATGGTAATAAGTTGATTAAAAAGAAGGCAGGGGGTTATTTTTCTTTTTTAGATAAACGCATAAAGAATTTAAAGGTGCAGCTGTTCATGAAAATGTCCTAATTTCATGATATCAAACAGAACGTAATGTTTAAAGGCAATTGTAAATGATCTGCTGTATGTAGAAAAACACTCCTGCATGTTTTCTTTCACACACATTCAAGGTTTGTTGCCCCTATATTCACTATTATTAGGGTGGCTTTAAAAAAATCTATAGGCCGTTCATCTGGAGTTGTGTTATTCCTGAAATCGTAGCCCAGACGTATGTATGCAGTCTTTTTTGCAACTGTGCAGTCATCATCGGGAACATAGCTTGGCACTAAGATAAAAAATCCTCCTCATTTTATCACATAAGCATTTAGGAAAATATGGAAATTATATAAATTTATATAAATTTGGCACTTGACAAAAAGGCAAAAGGCCTGATGTCTCATGATACAGAGCTGGGGAATAATTGTCAGCATAGAAAATAGGAAAGTGAACACAATTTTTGCAATTTGAATATTAAACTTTTTGACAAATGCAAAGGACATTTGTTGCTTGTATGGAATATATTGTAGCAATGTCCATTTTTAAATGACACCATCATCACCATCATCCATATATATATATTTTACCCTCAAAAGTGTCCTTAATACTATTAATGAGGTCCTGATCTACTCCTGTGCCAGCAGGATGCCAGCTGTCTGGACATCACTGATGTTGGCAACTGCCTCATTATCATCAAGGTCCTCTCCGTCCTCCCCGGATAATTGGCTCAGGATGTACAGTACTGACACACCGTGTAAAAATGAACTTTAGCCTGGTTATAAAATAGCATCGGTAACATATGCTCAGTCGCGGATCATGGATGGGCTCGTCACACTGTTATCTGTTGTCTCTCCACCAGCTGCCTGTGCCACCCACTAAACGGTCCGATGGGGAAACGGCGCTGCAACTGTAATCACTTTTCAGTCATGTGCAGATAATTCAGTAGATCCTTTTGCTCGTGCTACTCATCCTTTGCTTAATGTTGTCAAATTAAATGACCATCTTATCTATCCGTCTAATGCGAATGGATAAACTTTAAAAAGCTAGATTGGATTTTTTTAAATTGTTAACTTTGTTTGGATGATGCCAGTTTTGACACATACGGTAGTTGGGCTTTGGAGAACGGTTGTGTGTTGTGCATCTTCTGTTACGGTGATTAAGTAGTGGAACACTGTTGTGGTTTGGGAAAGCAACATTTTAAACTCATCTGCTGTGGAAAGAGAGCTTGATTTGATGGAAAGTGGCTTGTGAAATTAGTTTTGTCCTATTTTTTCAAAGTTTAAGGAAAATTACACTTGAAGAATAATTAAATATGTTGCTTTTCCAGATATCAATGTCTCAAAACATTTAGACCCATGTTATATAATTTGTTGAGCTGCGTTAACACGTCCTTGTCCTGGAACTCATTCACTAGCACCACATTCTGCTATTGTTGGCCCTTTTGTGAATTGCACTAAAACCAGAGGTGGGATGCGTATTGTGTCGCCCACATGCTCACACGTGCGTCCATGGGTAATGTGCACAGTAGAGGATCACACTACGACCACAGGGTACCTGTAACGGCTGCTAGGAGTTAGGGATAGACGAAGCACAATCTTCAGCAGAGCAACAAACGCATAAAGAGAAGAAGTATATATATATATATGTGTGTGTGTTTTCTACCACCTATACCCCGCTAATAAAACGTCAAAATTATAATGTATTTGCATCATGTTACATCTGTAACCATTAGTTAAACATTGTGGGCTAAAGCTGCCCTCGTGCCCGCTGGACACGGCTGCCTCAATTAAATTTTTTTTTGCACCACAGCTCTGTCACGTTTTTGAATATCATTTCAGAAGCCGTCTCTTCTTCAGTCACCAAACTTCCGGTTTTGTTTGGAGTGGCTCTGCAGACGTATTTGCTTTACAAGTTTACTGAAGGCAGATTTGGCAGCTCATTTATGACCAGTGTGGATAACAGACGCTGTCTGTTCTCTACTCGTTCTCCTGTGCTACAGCGTGTCCTCTTATCTTTCTTTATTTATTTATTTTGTCTGTATATCCTGAATAGTTCATATTTGCAGAAGGTAAACCAAAGTGGCCCTTGTCCGGCTTTAGTTATTGAAGAATAACCATTATAAATCACATTAATTTCAAATATAATTTTTTTAAGCAGATTCACAAGTAAATTTCACGCCTCAGAGATGTGAACCGCTCTGGCAAAATATATATTTTGAAGTGTAATATTTCAGGAGCTACATAGGTGCTCAGCATTATGCGAACAATGCTTTATTTTATATGATAATTGCAGTAATTTGACGTTAATTGTGATTAAAGTGTTTATTTGTTTAGCTTATGCTAATCAAGGCAATTGTTCATCACTTCCTTACTTGGCGTGTATGGTTGAGCTCATTCGGTCTTTTCAGCGGAGATACTCCAAGCTGGTCACAGTAGCATTTTAATCATTTCGAATTACTCCCAGCCACTTCAATCGAAATCAGTTCATTTGTCTGAGCAACATACAACTCAAAACACGCACGCACGCACGCACGCACGCAAACTGGATTTGACCAGGCTGATTTGAAACATGCAGTTGGGGAAACATGCTGTTGGGGAAACCAGTGTACTTATTTCCTGTACTTCATGACAATGGTGATTAATGTCCAGGCAATAAGGCACTGTCACTGAAGGACATACACTGCTGCGCTCAAGGACTTGGCCATATCAATAAATGTCCTGTGTCCTTCAGTCGCCTCGTCCTCTTTGCCCTCAAACAGCGGCGCCGCGATGTGATACTGTGTCAGCTTTACTTACAGCTGAACTGTCAGTCAACGCTGCCCTGTGGAGAGCCGAGACAATGGAACCTTCAGGCTCCCTTTTCCTGCATTGTGTTATTGTGGGTCAACAGAGCATGCGTTTGCTTTGTGCTCATTGTTTTTTCTTTTCTTTTTCTTTTTTCTTCTTCTGTGGGCTACATTCAAGATTGTCTTTTTTCTTAGGGGGAAAAAAAAAGCCCCGACAACTTCAAAAAGTAGGCTACCCTGTCCGCGAAGCTCATTTACCCTGTCGTGAATTATGGCGACAATCACCGAAGATATAGGATTAGCCTGTGCGTGTTTTATCAAGCTCAAGGTGCTCTGCAGAATGCCAAATAAGCTTGCTGCATGAGTCAAGTAGTGTTTGATGAATTGATTTTTAACCTTTGCATACATTATAATCCTGTTGTCTTGAGCAGCTGTAGAAAGTGGGGAGTGTACCCGTGTGTCCCAGTATGTGGGAGCAAACAACCATGAATATAGGTCACTTTTACTTCAAATTGCAGCCACTGCACTGTATATTAAACTCTACAGTGGTAGCAGCTGTGTAGAGTTGTTGTCCCTGTCAGGAGCGACACGTGTTTTGTTCAAATGGAACAGTAACACAATGATTAAATAAAACTTGAATCGATGCCAAGTAAACCTGACAGCGCCTTAGATCCTTGGCACTGGCTGTTGTTCAGCACATTTTGCTGAAGAACACCGGAGGGTATTGGTTTCATTCAACTGGATGCTCAGCTGTGTGTTTTCAGTGGGCTGCTTTTAACCATGCTGATATTTCCTCCAATATCCCTTTTATTGTTTAGCATCACTATCTCGGTTATTGGATTATTGAGGTCGATGTCAGCATTCGAGAGATAAAAGAAAATCTGATATAAGAATATATTGGCCGATAGTTGTAGTGTAGACAGACAGACATTTTTAATTATGGTGCCTTGAATTTGGTTTAAGGATTTTGATTGAGATATTTAGTTAGTGGAACATAGGCCTGGACGATATGGAAAAAATCACATCACGATAATTTGTTTCATATTGATCAATGTGTATATATATCACGATTTAAATCAAATCACTCTGCTGGGTGCGTCAACCTAACTTGACGTTCGGCACGGCGCTATTCTCATCATCTTGGCTGTTTTTGTTGTCCGTCAAAACATGGATGGAACGTGTTCTATCGGAGTTATATCGACCGTATCTTATATATCTATCAAGGAAAAGTTATTTCGCGATTAATTATCTTTATCGTTTTATCGCCCAGCCCTAGTGGGACACAACAAAATAATGAATTTTAAGTGCTCACAAAGTAACAACAGTACACCGACTCTGTCTTGTTTCATATTGGCCGACATATACAACGCATGATACGGAATATCTCTGGTAAGCTGTGTTGGCTGGGTTATTCATCAACTTACATATAAAGTGTTTGCAAAGACGATTAGGACTGTTGAGGCAGCGGACAAATTATTGCACCTCATTGCCATATATTATAACACACTTCAACCTTTTGAAAAGATTGACTGTAGGAAGTCTGAACAGGTCCTTTGCCGAAAAATGTTCTTAGAATTAGACTTGGGGACGGCTAAGAAGCTTCAAATCACAAAATAGTAAATAAGTAAGTTTAAGGCAAAATTAAAAAAAAAAAATCAATACGACTTGAGAAAAATTTGGGCACCTGGAATATAAATGTGTTCTTCATCAAGGAGGTATGGTAAGCAGTATGGCTTCAACTTGCATTATCATACAGATTGATGACATATTGTTGATTTGGGGAATTGTATAAGTGACCAACACACAATAGCTCACCACGTATCAGACTTGAAATTGAAATAATCACAATTAAAGGGGCCATTATGAGCTAGCGTATATGACATGGGTAGTAAATACACGAGAATAGTTGTAATCAGATGCAGTTTGGCAGGCTGAGTTTAGCACTGAGTCGATACCCACTTTTCCACTCCAGTGCTAAACCCATTTCATTAATTCCTTGTTGAATGCGTCCCCCCCCCCTCTCCCTAAGTTAACACGTCGAGAGATCGGTCCCCAGGCTCTTTCCTTTGGGTTTAGAATGAGATTGATGTTCTGTTTGTCTCTCCCACACGCTCCAGACTGTCTCTCTGAGCTTTCTTTACTTCCACAGAAAGCTCGAGAACAACAATGGAATGGGAGTCATTGGTATCAAACCTTAACAAAAAAAAAAAAAAAGAGAGCTAAGCATTTCAGGTAGTGGTGGACCTTTTCCAGGAGCGAATGGATCTTTTCCAGGTGCTGATTCATTTGGATCTCTTTTGCATGCTTTACTCTTCGGCCAAGTGAATTTAAATGTGTAATATGTGTAAGAATGACAAATGCAGCTAGTGTGAAACTTCGGTGTGAGTTAATTTTAGAGATTTCCAAGGGGGAAGATGTGCTGAGTTGGATAGTTATCGGAGGCGGAACAGGAGTTTTACAGACTGCCCTATCGATCCTGTTGACATGCTCCCCTTTGGGGAATGCAAATGTTTCTGTTCTTCAACACAAACATTCAAACCCTCCTGGTAGTGGAACCCCTAATTAACTAGGGATTTGAATACCGTGGCCTTTTCCGTGACATTTTCATATTTCAGAAAGAGATAATTTCACACTTCCTCAACAAAGACAACGCAAGTTTTTTTATTAGGTGGTGAAAGGAATTTATACGACAACACGGTTCAATGTTTCAACCCTCCGCCAACACCTTCCAGTTGGTGCCTGAGTGACTTTAGATGCGCCACTGTGCATATTTCCTGCGCGTCTTGCCGATCTGTCAAACTGTGGCGTGAGCTGAAGGCGTGACAGCTGCTATTGTCACAGCAAATCTAAAGCTCACAACACAAGTGTTTACTGCCGCCCGAGAGGAGACCTATCCCCAGGTAATCACTAATCACTGAGGGATTCCAGAGATCATCTGTGCCCACACTTAACAGCCATCGCCAGGCAGGTGGGAGCTCGCCACCGCCCCGCATTTGTTCGGCTTTGTGTCGCGGTAATGTTAATTCTGTGAATTGGCTTTGTGGCATCAGAGACGTTACCGTTGAAGCGATAGTTGTTGCTTTGAGATAAAGGGCGGTTGATTTTGCTTTTCTAGTCTATAATAATCTCGAGCTTGTGTTCAAGCCTTTGGATATTATACACCAATCATCTTTTCAGTGGATGGATGAAAGTCAAGCTGCGAGACATTAAAATATATATTGAGTAACGGTTCTTCTTTCTCCTCTGTTCTATTTATCTCAGTCCACATGATAAAAAAAACAAACAATAAATCATAAAGGTAACATAGAATAAATAAAGGAAAAACAAATATGTAGACCAAAAAGGTGTCGGCTGACGCAACAGCCTATTATGCCTGCCCTTTATACGTAGGCTCTGAATCTAAGGTCAGGCGGTCACAAACTAACACTGAAACAAAATTTCAACTACACTAGTAAAAATGTCTGTAATGCTCTTCATTGTGCCACAAATCACTCTTCACGGCAATATTTTCGGTCATTTGGACAGAAATGTCTGTGAAGTAGGATGAGAAGATACAGTAAATAGCAGCATTTCATGTTTTTTGGGACCAAAGAAGAAGTGATTTGATTAACACGAATGCTGATGGACAATAATGGGAAATCTCTTACTGTCGCTTCTAATGATAAAGCAAACGTATAGGCTTTCTTTAGAAAAATAAGAAACATAATGACTGATTACAACATTTGATATTTGCGCCGACAGCCGTGTAACTGTCCCTCTGATAATGCCTGAACTTATCTGGCTTTTTTTCTTTAATCCACAAAGTGCTTTAAGGAAAAGATTTGTAGCTGGACAATGATCCAAAACAAGTTCCTTAATGTGCAGAGGTGCTGTCAAAGGCTCCTGTGACCCAGACTCATTGAACAGCAGCGGTGCAGAGAAATTCCTCCTCTTCTCAGCGAGCATCACCCTTCTATTGAATTGGAGGAGGCCAGAGTCCGGGGTGGGAGCTTATTCAATCACACCAGTGCACTTCTGATCTACTTCCCCTTTTGCACCGAGGCTTCAAGCTAGCGTCAGGTGCTGGAAAGAAAGAACAAAAGAATCTCTCTAGCTGCTTTCAGACGTGCACAGAGCTCTTCTGCAGGGGCTGCATGTGAAGGGGCAAATGTCTGCAAACGTTTTTCTGGAACTTTTCCTACCGGCGTCTGAAAGATGTCTGAATGTTCCGTGAATTGTACTGTTGGTGTGAGTGCGTCTGACTCGGACAATCTCTCGCTGCGTTGTGTTGAGGGATTTTGGATCTAGCCTCCCCTGAGAAACGGTTAAGACTAGTCTTCTCAGGCACCAAGCGAGGTCATCTCGTCTGTGGCAAGCCGAAACAATCATTGAGCAGCTGATGTCTCACTCGAGGCGTCATAGTCGCGGGGACATGACGACATTCCTCTCAACTAAATACACTACAGAGACCGGGGATAGGCAGACCGCCATGGGACCTGTTGATCTGTGTAGCGAACCGGAAGTCTCCCCAATATTGAGCTCTCATAATAAATACCTCTGCTTTTATTCCAGTTTAGCTGAGTCTGGCGAACAGGACTCTAAATTATTCCATTTCACGTTCTTCGTATGTGATTGTCAAACTCCGAAAAATGTCCGGACCCAATTTTTTTGAGTTTATGTCGGATAATAGCTTCTGGCTGATGCGGTCTAGCCAGCTCCTGATCCCTACATTGGCTACAGTAAGACAGTGAGCAGTGAGATGAGTCTGTAGGTGTGGTCCTGGCTGGAGCATGATGGAGCAGGGGTTGGGAACAAGGAGTCGATGGTCTCAGGCCTCAGTAAAACTCAACTTTGTGGATGCACACAGACAACTGTGGACACCCTGGAATTGTAGCTTTTCTTTCCCTTCTTTCTAGTCTGCTCGGTGGGCACGAGTGCAGTTGTGGTCCTTAAACCGTAGTGGCCACACAATCCTGGCACGGGAAACTCTGCACTGACACACAACAAATTGGATTCATTCATTCCTTCACTCGCCAGCAGCTTTCTCCGGCAGTGGAAAGAAACACCAATTTCAATTCTTGGTTGCTTTCATTTTTCTATCGCTGCTTTCCTTTGCCACCGGACATAGTTCCTGTCCCTCTGGGCACCACTAATTCTTCATCCTCTCCTGTTGGCCTGAGGGCAGAGTGGACGCTACAGTGATTCGCAATCGCCTCTTGAGTTACAAACTGGTATGACGAGACAGGACAGGCCATGGCTGGTTAGTGCGGCAGAAATCTTTGCAACATAGTTCTTCTAAATCTCTGACACAGTGTCTAAACTTTTATTTGTTCACGTCCCGTTGATAATTTTTGATTCTTATGAAGTAAAACATTTTTTAAAGGTGAGGATTTGGTCCCCGTCTTTGTCAGTGTGTAAACTGAGTTATATTTTAATTGGTAACAAATCCAGTTTTGTATTTTTTGGACCATCAGGTTGTAGGAACTGCAGTTAAATGCATTTGCACGTGATGCTGAATCACAGCCAAGTACTGCTCAGTCGAGCTCTTTTCTTCCAGCCTTTGTTCGCTCATGCTCGAGTGTAAATTACAACTCGTGTTTATTAGCCTTGGATACGTTTTGTTGTAAGTTTTGACGATGATGAAATCGGTGCCAAGGTGTCCTCACCAAGTTTGATGCAAAATGATATGGTAGCGTTGACAACAATGGGAAATACTTTAAAATCTAAACAGACAACCACCAGGCTGCCTCGTATTAAAGCAAGGCCAAACAAGCGTGTTAAAGTGGGGGAGCCATCATCCGAGCAGATGTCCTCATTTGTCATGAGTTATACGTTGGCATTGATGATGTGTCCTGAAATAGTCTTGTAATCCCATTTGGCTAATTAGCGGCCATCTTTTCATGACATGCCACTCAATTGCTTCCATCACACTACCTCTAAATTTAACCAGCATTATATCTGTTGTTTGCTCTGCAGCTATGGAACTTTATATTTCCCGTCTCAGTAACTTTTAATAGTTAAGAGTGCACAAGTTGGATTTTATTAATTTAAAAAAAATCACTGAATCTGAACACACTTAAACTTGACAAAATGTTCTGCTGTTGCTAGCCTAAATTCTAAGAACGTTTTCTTTTCTTAGAAATTGCCATGATTGAAATGATTATGTGATAGAAAAATTATTCAGTTTGAAGAGTTGGAAACAACCATTTTCATTTTAGCTGCACAAAAAGTAACAGCGGTGGTGAGGTAACCGCTTGACCCTCAGAACACAGTTAATTCTGTTATTTTTTTCCAGTGTATTGATTCCAAGAACCAGATAGAAGGAAATGAATACTGGGAATACATGCAGCGTGACTGCCTGACTTCTCCAGGAAAAATATCAAAGTAATAATACAAAAAAAAAATTAAATCCTCACAAGGTAAAAAAAAAAGAAGGAAATCTGTCATTGGAGACGGTGAATACATTGCAATGATCCACTTCATATTGTGTCAGTTTTTCAGTCACTGTGTTCGTCCCACCATTTAAGGCTCTGAATATGATGAATTTTTTCCACCAGTCATTCAGAGTAAAATGTACATTGGACCACTCTGGTCTAACAACCCCGTGTGGTGGATTTGTACGATGTTTACACCTGACACTACTTGAGATAATGTATATTTACATCGTGGTGCTCGTAAAAGATCCTGGCATAGAAATGCACACAGCGAACATCGCGTACTATCACACCGCTAAAGAGGCTGCAGAGATATTGAGTGCGTTGCTGTTCATGGTTTTATTTATCCTTTCTAAATTCGGCCTTTAGGTATTGATTAGATTCCAACATTAAAGTGCAGTTAAAGAGGAAGGGAAGGGACGTCTCATCGCTTGTATGGCCGCGGGCGGGCGGGCGAGTGGAGCCCGTTTGGTGGTGATTCATGCAAAGTCCTGGTGCAGTGGTATTATTTATGGCCAACATTAGGTCTTTTGGCTAGCGAGCTGCATGACAGTTATTTTTCACAAGCACCAGGCAAACATTTTCTGCTAGAGTACATTTGATTCCGCATATTTCCTGTTTGAGTTTTCAGCTGTATTAAAGTCGTATTTTACAGCTTCACACCGTTTCCTCTGAATCACGTTGCTGTAGCAACAACAGCGTACACTTTCACCCCGGTAGTCCCAAGATGTGATCAGATTTAGGGCTGGTTATTATTTTCATAATTGATTAATCTGTTGATTATTTTCTTGATTAACAGATTAGTTGTTTGGTTCATAAAGTGTCATAAAATGGTGAAAACGGTCGATCGTGTTTCCCAAAAACCCCAAGATGATGTTTTGTTTTGTCCACACACCAAAGTTATTCAGTTCACTGTCATAGAGGAGCAAAGACACCAGAAAATATTCACATTTAAGAAGCTGAAATCAGAGAATTTTGAAATTCTTTCCATAAAAACTACTTAAACTGACCTAGCGATTATCAAAATAGTTGGCGAATCGATTAATCGATTAACTGTTGCAGCTCTAATCCGATTATTAGCCGGGTGGGAACAGTGTCTCGCTCTGCCCGTTGATTTTGAAGGGCCCATTCACATTGCCAGTAATCAGCCATCATCACCATTCATGAACACCAGTAATGTGTGTGTGTGTGTGTGTGTGTGTGTGTGTGTGTGTGTGTGTGTGTGTGTGTGTGTGTGTGTGTGTGTGTGTGTGTGTGTGTGTGTGTGTGTGTGTGTGTGTGTGTGTGTGTGTGTGTGTGTGTGTGTGTGTGTGTGTGTGTGTGTGTGTGTGTGTGTGTGTGTGTGTGCGCGCGCGTGCGTGCGTGCGTGCGTGCGTGCAACGTTTCTGCCAGAGGCAGCTGAATTTATTTCTGAATCAATAACCAGACAATTCATGCCGGGCCGCACAACCGTATCCGGAGGTATGACCTCATAAGTTCTTGGCACTTACGCGATCCAGTTGCTACATTGAAAAATTGAAATCCTCACTTTCTCATGGTAAATTTTCCTGACGCCGTCAGTCAGAGCCGTTATGTACAGCCATGCCGCCGTGTGTGGGGACGTGTTTGATGGTATAGGATTGTTTATTGCGGCCGGTGGAGGGAACGAGCTCTAGCTGGTCTAGTGAAGAGGTCACCGGCCCGGAATTTGTTTAATCTTGTAAATGGTTTTCAGCAGAGCCCCTGATGCACTCAGTCAGTGTTCTCCCCGGCTATTTAATGCACTCACTTCGCTGTACCAGCATCACCCTATAGTAGCACATTCAACAGCACAATTCAGATTTACTGTATGAATTCATCATTTTTGACCAGTAGCCCCCCAGTGGAGATTGACTTCTCCACAGGAAGCCTTGCAGCTCTAATTCATAAAAGGGTTTTGCTCTGACAATAGAACAATAGTTCATAGTTCTTTACCGGCCATTTTAAGAATAGAGAATGAATATCAGGATGTATGTGTTGTCGTCTCCCCCCCCCGACGTGTGATGTGCTGTGTTTCTCACATATTCCTTGCAGTAAAAGGCTGAAGAGAACTTGGCCTGTTCAGCTGCTCAGGCCTCCAAACCTCTGCCTCCAGTGATATCACAGTACAGATGATGTACATCTTTCTTCGTATACCTTTTGACAGAGGAGCGAAACCTGCAGGGGATGTAGGCGTCGGAACTCCGACGGCGTCGGGAGTCAGAGGCACATTTGAATTTGATTAAAATGCGGTGGTCTTCTCCACTTTTCACCAGATAAGTGTGGAGAGTAGACTGCAGAGCGAGAAAGTGCGGCATAATAAGAAAGTGGAGCCTGCCCTCTTTGCACTTCCTCCTATTCTGCGTGTTTGTTGTATCAAGTTCCCTAATGAAACGCAAACAAAAATGTTTTTCTGTTTTGGGAGGAGGTCCAAGGCTATAATGCACACAATGTGAGAGAGAGAGAGAGAGAGAGAGTTTAAAAGTGGGTCTTGAGTTTCTTTCACCATTTCTTTTTGTCTCTATATCTCATGTGAAGATGTATGTCAGCCTTTTTAGCCTGCTGCGCGGCATTGACATGAAAACATCTTGTCTACTGTATAGTCTGAATGTGCAGTAGCACTTCCTGTCAATCAACAGGATGAAAAAAAAAGCCAGGCAGGTCTCGACATGCACACAGACCCCCCCCCCCCCCCCCCCACATAAATAAATAAAATACAAATATGAAGACCAATGTCAAGGGAACATTTAAAATTATTTCCTGGAATTTTTTTTATTCTCAGTGAATGAACAGATTCAACCCCAGCCTAATGGGCTTAATTTAACTGTAAGGTGGCTACATTTCTGTAGGCCCAGGGGCGCTGACGTCCTCTTTGCTGAAACTGCTTGTTTGCTTTTAGCTGTGTCGGTCTAAATATCTGCATTGGGAGTTAGAATTATTGTTTTGTATTTTTTTATTTCTGAGCTGGATGGTGTAGCCCCAAGGCTTGGCTCCCTCCGAGACGTATCTCTGGCTGATCTCGGCAGTTCTCGCGTTTCCCGAGGTCCTTGGTGTGACTCGGAACACTTCCGGGGAAATCTGGCCGCATCGCCCACTTTCTGAGAAATGAGAAACACATGCGCTCTCAAGAATCAAGCTCGGCATACTCCTTTTTTTATGCTCCTCTGTTCCACAGAGAGACCCCCCCCCCCCAACCTTGTTTTACCGCTCTGACTGGTACTGGTAACCATGAGGCGCTTGACAGACTGCGGTGAGACGGAGCTGTTTGGCCTTTAGAATAAAATGAGCATATTTGAACACGTGTTTGTCGTAAACATTTCTGTTTGTGATTCCTCAAAACAGAAAGCTAAGCAGATGTCCTCCGCGTTTGACAGTTTGTCTGTGCATTGCAGATGAGATTGCACAGACAGCAGCTGTCTCCCTCAGTGTGCACATTTGTTTTTCGTCATATACATAGCAATTTTTTGCATCAAGCGCCTGCCCTCCTATTCACTCGTGGTGCCTGTGAAATCGCAGCTCACCTCCGTTTTTCGCGCGGATTCACACGGGATAATGTAAAAGTTGTTTAGACTATAGTTTGTCTAATTGGTGAATTCAATGATGCGCGTTCATCCCACGTCTAATTTAAGAACTGCCTGAGATGATGGGCTGTGCTCCCTCAGCATCCACCGTCAAAGTAAAATAAAAACAAAATAAAACATTTGACCTTTCCTCTGGGAAGACAGTGATTTGTCACATTCAGTGTTTTTTGATCACCTAAGTGATAAAGAAAAGTTATCTGAGTTGAGTTGACTTTAAAGTGAACTTCTCTCAGACGCAATGGCAACACAAAGTGACACCAGCTCTGTGTGGCTGATGAGTTCAGCTGGGAAAGGTTATACAGGTTGTGTCTGTGAAACGCAGCAGAATTATTATGATTGTCCTACTGCACTCTCTAAGATATGTCTGTTGACATTTCATATTTTTCTTTTGGTAAAAAAAATGTATCGTCTTGACTTGTAGTCCTCGACGCCACAGAGCCTAGTGTTTGTCCAAAAACTAAAAATGCTTCAATAAGCCACACTGTCGTCGTTCCTTTGTGACACCTTCCTTTAATCCCACGAACACAGGCACTTTGGTTTATTTAGGGCAACTAGCAGATGCGCCATCCTGCCCCTTTTTTAAAATAAATATGTACCGTTACATTAGCTTTTTGTTTTAATCATTTCTGTCTTCGGGGGAAAGTCTCAATATTGAGAGACGAACTGGCTTTGGTTCTTTTCACAAGGATTTGTTCCAACATCCCGAGCGAGTGTGAGCCTTGAGCTGCACGAGGCGTGAGAGGGTTTATTTCTTAAAATTGATTCAACGACAGCGCATTTTTGTACGATATTCAATGTGTTGATCCTACGTGTAGACATTAGAGTTCACCTCTTCGAAAACACCACCGCTCTTTGTTTGAACAAATTGCACGGATATTGTAGCTCAGGACGATTTTGATACATTAATCCACCCCATAATAATCCCCCCTCGCTGAAATTGAAGTGCCACCCCCGGCTGTCCTTCACGTACCTGATGCTCACACCGGAGACGAGATTGATATTTTAACTACGTCCTCCAACGGTTAATGCAACTTAAACGCCCCTGTGGTTGTTGTTAGGTTGCTTTTTATTTTTTCAAGGGCTCTCAGGGGTTCTGTGCTTGTTGCCGTGATATTATGAAACAAATAGCAGGGCTTAATGGCGGTTCAGATGATTTACCTGCCCTCGGGGCAATGAAAAAGGAAAACGATTTTGTACGAGGTGTTGTTCTGTAGGTGTTTTGAAGCGCTTTGTTTCCCAGAGATCCTAAAAATACTCGGATGTAAAGTCTCCCAATGCCTCAATGTAAAAATACCTTTTTAGGTCACACTCTTTGTGTACAGCATTTAATTTAAACTGCTAGTTAACCTACACGAATGCTATTTGTCTAACAAGATAACACGTGTGCAGTATATGTTGTTTGTGTGTAGCTTGGCTGTACACTGTCTCCTCCTGGCCCAGCACCGACTGTGTTGTCTGCTCTGCTCTATCGGAGATGCTGGGGCTTTAATCCTCTCGCCCACAGGGGACGGCTGACATGGATGAGAGTAAACTGTTGACATGGTGCTGTCTCCTGTGCTCTCTGATCAAAGACGATGCGGCCCTCCTGTTTCACAACCTGCCCTTCAAATATGCTCCGAGTCGCTGCCACGGAGACTGTCCTCCCTCTGTGTTTCACACTTTGTGTTAACCCGTGTTTCCTGCCGCTGGATTGATTCGTCCGACGATAACGCCGTATAGACATATATGCCTCTCTACCCATGCAGCCCCTCTGTGACCTCCCTCAAAGCTATGTTTTTTTCTTTTCTTTTTTCTTTTTTTAAATGTGAAAGTCACTCATACCATGTTGGAGACCATTTTAAATAATTTGGAGTGCAAGTTGGCTTGATGCAGTGCTTAGTTTTTAATTAATCCCTGTAATGATGCAACTATTAGTAAGAGCAGAGCTTGTCTTAAGGTGTGTGTGTGTGTGTGTGTGTGTGTGTGTGTGTGTGTGTGTGTGTGTGTGTGTGTGTGTGTGTGTGTGTGTGTGTGTGTGTGTGTGTGTGTGTGTGTGTGTGTGTGTGTGTGTGTGTGTGTGTGTGTGTGTGTGTGTGTGTGTGTGTGTGTGTGTGCTCGCGCGCCAATCAAGCCAACTTCAACGCACTAGTGTGAGATGGTGGTTGATGAGGCAAATAACAAGTGTGGTAGTCATGGTTACAGACAGTTATCATGCCGCGTGTTTTTATACAGTAGAAAACTAGAAATCCTATCACATGAAAGATTTTAAAACCGTCGTTCTCGCAGAATAATCCATTAAAAAACATGATGTGAATTTGTATGTACAATACATACTGTTGAATGTATTGCAAGCTTTTGTTGTTTTATTGTGTTCTCTGATTAGAGAGGTTCCAATACCATTTTTCCCTTCCCTGTACCAATTCCGATATGTGGACTTTGCGTACCGGCTGATACAGATACTGTACCGATCCAATACCAGTGTATTTATTAATACTTCTATAACATATTTTAACAGCTGTATTTTACTAACCCTGTATGAAAGTGATGATTGCTATTGTTGTTGTTTGGCCTGACTCAGGTTAAAGCCTTTGAAGAACAGTCATACAGAGATGAAGCCATAGAACTTATTTTATTATCTAGTTTGAAAGCATTACTGAGAAAGATGACAAATAAATAAGTCTAGGAATAAACGACAATCACTTTCTTTAAATAGCTGTTAAAATGCAGCCTAGGCTTATAAAAAAAACCTTTAATGTTTTAAAAACACAACAGTATCAGTATAAAACAGTGCGACAGCAAGTTTGGCAGTTTCAGAGGCGTTGCTTGGAATATCTCTAGTTCTGATTAGAGGTTGTTTAGGTTCACTGTGAAACATTTGCTCAGGTAGTTTTTGTGCATGTTGGATGTTAAGGTCAATGATTGTGCCAAGCTATTAAGGGAAACAGTTTGACGAGTTGAACATTGGTGGACACCGTACCGACTGAGTGCCATGTGTTACAAAGAAACCTGTGATACGACATGGATTTTCTAAATGGATTAAAAAAAACAAGTTTCACAGCAAGTAGCAGCTTCCAATTTTGGCTCTGGCAGATTGTCACGGCTGGGTTTGTTTTAGTTTTTCCAATCTGCCTGCCCGATTGTTTGCATCCCTCTAACAACAGGGAACCAATATTAGCCGGTGCATCTCCAGGTTGTGAATGCCGCCGTGGGTTTCGACTGCTTAGAGTGACACAAAACACTCTTGTCTCCCTTGTTCACCTGGTTGACAATGGCTTCAGTTACACTCTTCTCCACTGGCACGGGGCGCATCCATTGTGCAACATATTCTCTGTAATGACTTTGTCTGTCGTAAGTCTGTTCCCTCATGCATGCGCTCTGAAGTTGTGTGCGCTTTGGACAATTTGTGCCCCCCCAGTATTCTCTGTAATTCTGTTGACAGTGTTTGATTTCCTTCAGGGCAAATTGCTCTCAGAAGGTAAAGAGACATTTGTGCCCAGAGGACAGGGGAGCTACTTCCCTGGTAACGTAGGCGGCCTGCATTTGACTAAATCGACTTTTCACATGGGAGCTTTTGCAGGGAAGCCTTTGTGGTATTATTTCGGCCACACATATATTACACACATATTGATCATCCAGTCCATTTACAGTTTCTTTCCCAGAAAGGCTGCTACTGCAAAACGATTTGATTGGTTTGAGCTGGAAGAGAACAGGAAGCATCATTGTGGCTGGAGTAGAAGCTCCTTTTTTTTTTTTTTTTGGTCTTTCGCAGATCCCATTATTAATTTCCATTAAGGCTTCATGCCAAATGATGGTGACTGGACTTTTTTTGGGGGTACATGGTCACCATTGCAGCTGCTGCTGCCTCTTGTTTCCACTGGTTCAGATTGTGAGACTATAAGAAAACCATCATTTGTCAGAGTAGCCAGGCAGGTAGAGGCACACGAAGATCCTGGGTAAAAGTTGTTCCTTGTTAAAGTATGTTTCAGTCTCCGTCACCTCTGGGGCTCGTAGTCCTCCTGGTTGAGTAGCTGCAACAGCGCAATTTGGCAGAAGTTTTGAGGCACTTTGTAACTATGAAACGTAAGTGAACTGTTAGAGGTGCTTCAGCAGTAACCCGTAAGCGCTGATCTCAGACAATGAAAAAAATCAAACAGGAACTGGTTACCTGAGTGCCATTTTTTCGAAAACGTTACCCTACGCTGACCCTTCGACTACAGCAAGGCTAAGAGCTTAGCCGAGACCTCTCCCACCGAAGGTCAAAGACGATGGCACTAAGTGACAATGTTGGAGTACTTTTCCAAAATTGTCATCATCACAAGGCAGTATACAATATTAATTCAAAAAAATGTATGATGCAAAACAGGAAAATTGATGTTTCATGCAGTGATATCTGCTTCACTGTTACGCATTACATCAAACAAAACTCATTTTGGTAATTTATGGCAAAAAAATTCTCACGGTCATTGATTTTGTCATTTGATATATATTTATGCGCCCAGCCTCCGGCGAAAGGGCACGAATCCAAGCACTGCAATGTCAAAGTTGAAGACATTAGTCACCCATCCATCACCTCCGGCATCGATACCATCACATTTGGCTAAGCTGCATTGAGGGCACACGTCTTTCTGCACTGACACTAAAAACTGTCGTTAGCCGTAAATCTAATCGTGTCCTGTGAAAATGCACTGAAATCTGTGGGAGACTAGACTTTGTATTCATTAGATACAATTTGATAATTGGGGATTTTCCTTTTCCCCCCCTCTTACCTTTGACATCATCCTCATACATCTTTTCATACATTTTTAATAGACCGTAGAATAAGTGGCGATAGTATATGTTATATCAATATATAACTTTTCTATCCCCTGTGGATTTTCTGACCCCGCTCTCTTTTCCTGCCTCCAACAGTTGCATCGGATGGCCATCCTAACTACGCGGAAGACGGGCATCATGGGAGCGGAGGCGTAATGAGGGAGAGGAGGGCAGCTGGTGACCCCTACTGGTCCTATTCAGGTGAGCTCTCATTTGTGCGCTGCCCTCAGTGGGGGGGCTAATGAATTTCTTCGACTCGGGTCACCTGCTCTACCTTGCCGATAATTCTCCTTAATTTTGTTTACCGTTTTACCAGTAGTACCTCTATTCCCTCCTCCCTCATCGCTGTAGCCTGAAATGTTGAATCAAGCATTTAGTATTCACATAATAGTATACAATAGTTTTCCATTGCTCCTAATGACTGTAATTATGCTAATGCACCGGGGAGAGTAAACATTGAGGAACAACAGAGTGAGCTAATGTTCAGATTATGCTGTAACCTACTGTGGTTAACCACAAATGATGCGTCACTGTTATATAAAATATACTTATTCGTCGTCAGGTCTGGATAGAGTGACGTAAATTGTCCAGTGCCTAAAGATCACCGTGTGTGTATGTAACTTAATGAAACCCTACTTGTTTAAAACGTGACATCATGAAATAAGATTATGACGAGTAAGTATTCGGTTGTGCAGTTGTATTGCAGTAGGCAGGTGTCTCCAGCAGTTTGTTTTCATTCTTACCTCCTTTATTGAAATAATAAGCCTGCTCTTACTGCCCAATGTAAGAGCCTCTGAAATGTAATCTTGCCTCCTCCTCTGTTTTACCATTCACCTCAACGAAATGGCTGATATGGCCGTCCATAGTCAGATGAATGCTCTAATGGCTGATTAATAATGTGCTTTTATGGCTTGTGAGGATTCTCAGAGCACTGTGTGTTTGTGAATCAGTGGCAAAGTCTGGGCGTGTTCCTCAAGTGAAAGTGGCAATTGATGTGTGGAACTCGGCGGCAGCTGAGTTATAAGCGTTAGAAGGCTGTTTTTCAATGTCTTCAAAAAACACATTTCGCAAAACGTAGATCTATAAATATTTTCTTTATATCTATCTCGCCACTACCCTCCATCAGAAGCTACCATCATGTAACTTTTTCTTGCTGCCAAATAATCGATGCACATCCAGACTGGCGGTGGCTGGGGGCGGGGGGGGGGTCTTGCCCACCCAATCAAAGCTATCCATTTCTATTTTTTCTGTTCTGCCAATGAAAAAAACAAACAAAAAACAAACAAAAAAACTGCAGAAAATGCTGATACCGTTTCTAATTTCTGATTGAGTGGGCAGCCCACTGCCCGCCTCCAAGTTGCCCACTCCCCACCCCCCTTTTTTGGTCATTAAGACACAAACGCACAGAGCTTGGAGGTGGACCTGTCTGCTGCACAGTGTGTGTATTGGTGCATGCTGAGATTGTATATATCATCTATATTCACCTTTTTAGAGCCATAAATAACAGTTAACTAGTTCGGCATCCAATAGCTGAAAGGCTGCTAATAAAAATAAAAATCAATGGGTAAATGCTTTTTCCCAAGTAATACATTCAAGTCTATACAGTAATGAGTTTTTTATTTCTTTATGTGGTTGGACAGGTGTGTTCAGACCAGGAGATGAGTTTTTTTTTTTTCCAGTGGGGAACAGCTCTGATAAGCACATTTGTCCTTACGGAGCGCAGTTCCACATTCAGCTATACACCCTAGTGCAAACACAGCCCCTCCGCTGGCCATTGAGCAGCACCGGTGGGAAATGGGGGTCGTGTGCTTTGATCGAGGGCGCCTCACTGAAAGAGCTCAGGAAGGGAGGAGCAGAAGTAAAATTATATTTACAGGTTCCAAGGTCCAAAAACACCACCCAGCAAATAACTAACTTGATCCCCCTGCTGCCGGAGTGCACCACAGCTCATTTCACCGATGGAATATTTTGTCCTCCTCACTGCTTGTTGTTAGCTCAGCGTCCTGTGGTTTTATGCAAGAAGATGGTGCAAATAACGGCGAAGAACAGTGCTTACTTTGGACCCCGGTTTGTTTGGTATTCATGTCACTCCGCATAGTGGTTTTCGTCTCCCTCTCCCTTTCGTTGTCAAGCAGAGGCAGTGAAAGAGTGGTTGCTTGGACTAGCCAAGCGTGATTGCTTTTCCACTATCTTCAAGGGGTGTGGAGCCCATTATGGGAATCCGAATCACGTCCAACATGGTCCTGCTGTCTGGAAACCCCCAAAGAACAAATACCTTCAGCCAATCACCTTTTTTGCTCATTTGATATTCCTACAATGCACATTTTTGGAACTTAAAAAAACCCAAAACTTTTACAACTCTTAGCTTTAAAGAGTTGATTAGGGTAAAATATCAGTCAACCAAGTGAGCCTGAGAAGAAAATATGAAATTCTATTTTTGATTTGGGATCTGTCAAGGTCGTAAACCACTAGAAATTGATGCACCTTCTCTCATTCTTCTCTCAATTTAGGTCGTAGCTGACGGCGTCAGTGGTGGTCACACTTTAATATGTGGCATTTGCGGCTGATGATAGTGGGAGTGGTCTTAAATGCAGTTAAGGTGGCAAACCTCCACACTTTAAGTTTAGTCCATGTTTGCTACGTCACATCCATATCTAATGCATTCTTAGCAGACGGACCAAACCTCCACTCGAGACCCAACCACGTCTGAGTATCCAGGTCATGTTTTGCCTCACTTTCTAATTAAGACATCAGGCTCGAGTCTGACTTGGCACTTTTCTTTGGTCAATAAAATTTTAGGGCTGCATGTTTTTCTCTGGACAGACTTCTACACGTGTCTTTTGCAGCCCGAGCTGCATGCTTTTAATACTTTTATTGTGTAACTGTCCTGGGAAATTATCTAGCTTGTGTCTGTTAAAATGTTAATGCTTGGGTTCGATTTACAAACCCCCATAAGCAACGGTATGTCACAGTTGTTACATCAGTGACATGGTGCAGAAAATGCAATTCAAAAATAAATGGCAGTCTCAGCAACTGCTCATCGTGAACATTTTACAGTCAACACAGCTCTTTCCGGGCACCTCAGAAAAACACACTGGCCGAGTTTGAAGTTGACCTGACGAGTGGTCGTCAAGAAAAAAGACAGAAAAACCAAAAAAGACTGAATGAAAGAGATTTCCAGAGATTGCCGGATTGTTTTTCGTAGGATGTTATGTGTTTGTTGCATGCATGCTTAGAAAAAGATGGGCTGGTAATTGTCTCCCCCCCCCCCCCCCCCCCAACATTTTTTATAGAGGCAGGGTAAACGAAAAAACATGAGCCATTCAGTCAGGGAGCTGGCTCACATGGGTTGATTCTGGACGTTCATTTCAGGCCCGTGCAGAGCACTAATTCCTACCAGCGAAGGCAGCTGGGTGATTGTACTGAGAAAAAGGGAAGCATTGAGGGAACACATAAATGTCCATTGCTTTGGAAAGGTAATTAGAGGCTGAGGCTGTGAATGGGGGACTGACAAGCGTGCCTTAGCAGCTAAATGGTTATTAAGGGCATTTGCTCTGTGCAAGTGCGTGCAAAAGAAATGCACACAGTAGGGTTAGCCAGCCCTGTGTGCTTCACACTCATAAAGTGCATGGCATACTGTACAGAGGAGCTTATCACCCATTGTTTCACACAGGCTTTCCACACCTTTCACTGTGCATCAGTCTGCAAGATGTCTCCGGGAGAGAGCTGCAGGAACTGGAGCGAGCTGGGCAACACTCCTTGATTTCTTGTTTTAAATGTCAGACGCAGAGTATGCGGTGCAATAATGGTGGCAAAAATAAGCTTTTTTTTTTTTTTTTTTTTTTTACACGCAATTATTGAGTCTGTACTATGCTGTAGCCGTTTGGTAATATATGACATAATGGTTTGACGCACACGATGCGATGAGAGCTCTTATCATTCCATGACACGTCACCTTCCTGTGTGCGTCGGTTATAAACCATGATGTAAGTAGCCCCCGAAATTCACGCCCAGAAATTTGATTAAAAGATATTCAAGGCGTGCTTCTCTTTGTGAACGTGTGTGTGTGTGTGCTCTACACATGGAGGCATATTTCATAAGAGGGATGATATCATACTCACCATAAGACTCCCACAGGAGCAGGGCTATGCATCAATTTTCTCCTCTTTATATCTCTGCAGGTTTTTCACACTGTCTGTTACTTTCTCTGGCTTCCTTTATCTCTAGTTTTATGTTTGGGCCAATATATGCAATAGTTTGCGTTTGATTGCACTCGATTCATTGGTCTGGTTTAATTACAGCACAACAGTTGGAGTACCTTAATGTGCAGCTCCAAAAGCATTATGCTTGATCCTTTGTTAGTGTGTAAAAACAGAAAAAAGAAAAGAACTGTTGGCATTGGATTTAGAAAAAAAAATGGATTCATGTCCCAAAGGTTATTGTCAATTTTCCTTTTCTCTGCATTATGGTGTTTTGAAAGACTCTAAATTACCTCACATGTCATCCAGACGGGTTCGCAGCTGCTTAATGAAAAGATGCATGTTGTTGCTGTGCTCACTCTAAGAACTCATGACTTTGGATTTAAAAAGAAGAAATATGTGCGCATAAAAGAAAATCAAAAAATGCATTGAGGAGCAAATGCTACTGTAGTCCATGTCCAGTTGGCTCATGGCCCTTCCTCCATTCAGAACAGACTGTGCGCGTGCTTTGTGGGGGAACTCACAGATGTAACGACACACGTTACAGTATTCTAAAAATCCTCCTGTCACGGGCCCCTGCAAACCTCTGGGCCCCGGTTGAACCGTCGATACCTACGCCACTGGTTGTCCGAGATCATTATCAATCTGTACCGTCATGTCTCACGTAATGAAAGCGGATGAAGACATTTTCAATCAATTGCTGTGTTGAGCCAACTTAATTGGTACTTCAGAGAATACAAAACAAGATTAGGTAACTCGCTGCTCTTGAATGTCAGGGCTGTTTGTTTTGGCTTTGAATTAACCTGCAGTCCTGCCACATGCCACTTTGTTATTTTTAGCTTTTGAATGTGTTCTGTCACATTTTTCTCCTATTTCTTGGTATAAAAAAGTGTGTAGCTAAAAAAGACACTGATAAGGGATTTCCAACTTTCAAGATAACATGTCAATCATTAATTTTTCTGCAAGACTGCTAATGATGTCATTAATCGTTTAAAGGGCATTCCAATAAGATAATACACAGAAACTTTTCCGAGTTTTGATGTTGATTTGGAAATGCTTCTCAGATAGGTGAGTTGGGTAAGTCATGTTAAACCCCGTCTTTCGTATAACCTTGAATTAGCTGGGTGCCTGTGAAGGCGGTGTGCTTTGCTTTCTTGTGGCCTGACACACCCTCACAAAGGCTACTGGGAAAAGAGCAAAGCCAAGTTGTCATGGTGCCCGATGGAAGGAGCGGCGTCTCCTGGAGGTAATGAATCGAGAGGAAGATTTCTCCCAGTAGGCCTCCACGTATGACGCTCTTGACTTTAAAGCAAAGCTCTTTGACTCTAGGCGATTACACACTGGAATTCAGGGACATAGTGCTCAGGGTTGAGTAAAAAGAAAACAAAAAAATAATTTATGTAAAAGGATGGAGGTACTTTTTTACAAGCGCTCCAGAGATCTCACAATGCTGCCATTCCTGGAATGATTTATTGTAAATATTAGTGTGTTGCTCCTGATTGTGCTGAGAATCAGTAATAAAAATGAATATTATAGCTATTGTGGGATTCGTTTTGTATCAAGAATCATTATACATGTTTGTTTTTTTCACAATTATCATGGCATACTGTCGAATCAGATTAACGTTGACATACTTCGAATGGCGCAGTTCAAATTTTATTTCCAATTATCACGCAATCAGATTATTAGGCAATATGTTTTGTGAAATTTTCAAACGAAGTGACACTATAAGTAATATCTAAAATCAAACTCAGAAGGCTTCTTCTTCTCCTTTGTCTTCTTTTTTCAGTTTAATGGCAAGGTGCATTACCAACAACCACCGTACTTGAGTGTTGGACAGAGCTCCAAAAAAACCCCAAAACTAAAAGAATTCTGTCCATGACAAAGGTTTATTTCAAAAACTCAAAGATCTATAATTTCCCTCCTCGAACTGTCAGTCCTTTAAACAGGATTCTTCACTTTAGTTCAGGGAGGACGCGGCCGTAGCTTCCAATATCTGTCAGCTGATCACTGTGCACACCAACCACGAGTCTATTCAAATGACAAAAACCTTCCAGTGATTCTCGCTTCACTGACTGCTGTGCCCCATTTCCTGCTTGGTAAAGCTGTACTTCTAACTGGAAACTAACAAGTTAAGCTTTTTACAGTATAATGTTCCTGTTCTGCTGTGTTGAGTGTTGCCAAATAGGCGTTTGGAAGTATTTTCCTTTAGGATTTACTCCAAAACACAATACACAACAAAAACAGTGACATTGTGAATCACTATTCTACCACATGTCATTGACTCTATTGACCAGTCGTCTCAGGGCTCGAGGGCAACACCCACTTACGGGGGTATGACACGAATCCAAACACCTGCATCCATTGATTTCCACGTACGCCAGCACAACGGGCGGCATCCTGACAAATGTCATTGGCAGCTGACGTGTGTCAGCTGTTCTGAAAAGCTGCCGTTTTATCACTTTCTGTCCACAAATTGACACACGGGGCGCCTGTTGACACAGTGTTACATGACACCACCAGTGTGTGTTTTATTAACGTGTTGGTTATCCCCCCCCCCCCCCCCCCTTTCTTTATTTTGACTCTATAAACCGTGTTCGACCACAGTCATGTGACTAGTGTTGAAGACCCTTGAACCTATGCTCATCATGTAACATTCCTCTACCGCCTCCCGTAGCCAGGGTGCTCTCTGGACTTGATTAATTTCCTGTTCCTGGCAGAACAGAGAGGAGCTCCATCTGTCTTGCACCCTCCATTTAGAGGCCCAGCCATCCTCTGCGATGATGGAAGTTTAACACAACATCATCTATATTCCTCCGGTCTTGCTGATGTGTTGTATCAACCTACAGTTGTACCTGGACTCATTCCCTGAGAAAATGAGAGGTGCAGGAGCACTAATTATTAAAAATGAATTTTCCTGGGGGCCCGAGACGACTCATTACTCATCTTGGTTATTGCTAACAGTTTGGATCAGCCTTCGTGTGCCAGAATTGGTCCATTTGTCTCTGTCAGGGGTGGGCCCATGACAGATGTGCCAATATGGCTGCCGAAGTTCTGTGCTGGGGGAGAGGCATCTTAATTCTCCATGATGCATCACGCTGGCAGCAACCAATTTAGCAGAATTGAGCTCCAAATCATCTTACTTCCCACTGCCTCCCACAATCTGTTTCCTTTCTCCAGATGAGGTAAATGTGTTAAAGACGGGAAATAAATTAGGGATTCCCGCACCCCGAGCTTATACTGTATCAGTGAGTTGTTTTTTTATTGTAGGAGTTGATTGGTAATGTGTTGGTTGCCCAGCGTCCTCGGCCTATGCCACCAGGTTACATCAAGCCTGGCCCCGGTGCACATTTTCAGGTTTCCCCGTTTAGGGCAGATTGATGTGCTGCAGCGACAGGTTTTGCTGTGTAAACATAATTAATTAAATTCCAGGTGTCACATGGCGTTGGTGTGCCTTGTGGCAGCACATTAGGCCCAGTCTGTGGCTCTCGTCCAACGTAATGGATGTGGTCATGCTCGGCCTGCTGGGACTGCTATATTGAGGAAGTGTGAGATTGCCAGCCCACAGGTTTCCTCCCTGATGCGGTTATGCTGATGAGCTGCAATGAGCTGGCTAGCAGCTCAGCAAATTTTTAAACTCATAATCATGATGACTTACTTTGTAATGAGCGCGTACCCCCCTAGAGGTGAGGAGGTAACTGCAGGGGGCAGCACCGTAACGGCGGCATAATGGCGGAATGCGGGGAGATTTGTAATGCTTTGCTTTGATTATAAATCGGCGTTTGATTGATGATCATATGTTCAAATGATGCAAGGTCCCAAGTTAATGCACCCCACTGCGTGTTAGCATAGAATGGCTCTTTAAGCCACTGAGTAGGAACTTAGAGCTTAGAAACAATTGATAGTATTTAGTACTGCATCACTTCTAAATCTCTGCCATTCCCAGGATTGTTAGGTCGTTTATCCTGTGCTCCCATTTGTAGTTTACCGAATTGCACCGCTAAGTATTGATTCCTGTCTGGTTTCCAAATTATAAGGACACTTGCTGTGTAAACATGAGGCTATTGTCCCAGCTCCGCTCGCAGAACAACTGCAGCATAGAAGAATAATGGCTGCTGGGGGGGAGAGAGCCGAGCTCGGCGAGGGCGATAGCTCAAAGCGGTTCAGGCCCTTCTTTTTTATGCAGCCTTACTTTATGGGCTAATGGTGTCGGGGGAGTGAATAATGTGATCTGTTTTCGAACGAAAAACTATATATATATTGGTATACGGTTGATAATTTGGTTTATAAAAGGCACATTTACTTTTATATTGTTGCAGGATAAAAACCTCTTAACAAGTCAAAACAACAACATTATCTTTCTGCTAACTCAAAGGCATTTAGGTTGATTCAAGGCGATTCAGCTCCATTTTCATACTGCAGCAGGTGGAGGGAGGATCACTCAGGTCTGTCGTCCTGTGTCTCGTAGCATCTCATGACTCATTTAAGTTTGAACTCAAACCACCAAGAGGTGATACATAATTTAAGGGAAATTATTGGGCTAGAAGCTGTCCCTTGCATTTTAAAATGTGTGATAGTCGGAAACCTCCTGTGTTGCATGCAAATATCCTCACAGATTTCTGGTCATTATTTTCTTCTTTTTTTTTTGATAAAGCCTGAAAAATTATACTTTTCATTTAACAAGTGTTGGCAGGATTTATGAATGAACCTTTGACTTTGTTAAGCAAAAAGAGCGATTTTTCTGTCTCCTATATATTAAATATACTTTTTTTTGTACCTTAAGCAGCTGAGGAAAACCTTGGGGCCAGGGGGTAATATATAAATAATATCATAATATCAAAATATCTGTTGGTGAATAAACACACAGTTTACTGTAACAAGACTGTCTTGCATTGGAGTAATGACATTATCCACGAGCCCTTGAGCGATCCAGAAACTTCCCCGCGATCTGTACGATTCCTCTGAAAAGCCAATCTTCCACGGTATAAGATTGTCAGATCGCCCACCCCTACTTCACCCACATTCACCTCTCCTCTGAAATATATTTTCGTTTCCTCTGTGAGCTCCCTCTTCGCCTCTATTCTTTCATTTCCTTCCTCGCCTGTCTTTCCTCAGACGAGGAAGTAGTCAAGTCAGAGTAGGGTTTTTTGCATGTGGATGCCATGCGGGTAGTGACGAGGGTGAGACGCACTCTGGATTAAGGCTGGATTTAAAATGACTGCTCGCCGTGCTCAGATGTGGCCATGCGATACCGTGTGTGATTTGTGGCCTGACGAGCGGTTTTGGGCGACACAAAGCTAAACAACCTGCGTCAAACAGCCGTTTCTCTCTCGGCTGCCTTCAGTTTTTACTTTCTCTGCTCTTGCCCCTCTCTGGGTCTACTGACTGACACATGCTCACTTTAAGCACACACACACACACACACACACACACACACACACACACACACACACACTCTCCCACTCTTAAGATGTGAAAATACCACCAAGCAAAGGATGACTGCACACATACCGGTTAAGTTTAAAGAGGCTTCTCTGCACAGCCTCCGTGTCGTCATCTGCTGGAATACATAAATACCGTACATGTCTGGTAGTTAGGGTCAAAGTGCGCAAGGGGGCAAATGGGGAAGATAATTTGGCAGAAGCTGATGGTGACTTTCGTCGAGAAGGTTACATTTAAGAAGACCTCTGGCTGTCTGTTTCAGTCTGTTACCAACACATCTCACACTAACGGCTCGATTGGCTTGGGATTTGTTGTGTTCAGCTGGGATCTCTTCCAAGTTCACCCAGCAAAGAGGATGGGACTTATTCAATTTGGGGAATTGAAAATAGGTAAATACAACCCCTGCAGTAAAGGTCATTGGAATCAGAACAATTTCTTCACACAATAACGCCATTGCTTTCCCCCTCCTTGAAAATAGAAAAATTACTAAAAGGCATGTTGCTAACATTTGGGCACATCTGAGGGTGTGAACTGCGACCATGAAGTACTTCAAGAAACACAAGGTGATGCTGGGAACTGACTCTCACAGTCCCATGACTCAAAAATCATTTACAAAATGTTTGTGTGCAAGACATCCTAAATATATATCTCAAAATCTGAAGTGATCTGCAGGATGAGTGGGGAAAAAATGATAAAAAATCAAGACTAGGAACATTCTTAGCTGATACCAAAACCGTCTGAAAGCTGTTACATCTACCGAAGAGGACGCTATTTAGTGCCCGGATTATTTAGTTTTTAAAAAAGAATTCTGTTATTAAGTCCATCTAATAGGAGGTATATAAGCAGGTATAAGAGTAGGACCAGGTAATTCAGTTTTTAAACTTTTAAATGGATTTATTTTTTTGTTCTTCTACTACTACTACGACTACTACTACTACTACTAGTGGAACTACTTCTAGTGTTGTTGTACCTCCAGGAAAAGTCATAGTAACGTGTCAGCGTAGCCTCATTGTCCTTTAATTGTTATTTTATCTTTCTTTGCATCTGTGTTTATGTGCACATTTGTGTATATCTGTCATAAGCCTGTGGGAGATTGTGACAAGGTCAGAACAGTGCCCACATCTCTTTATCAGTCCCAGACAGCTTGTGTACATCATACTTGCAGAGCTAATCTCCGCTTTGTGAGGGAAGATGGAAATCAGGTTGTGGACAATGCCCATAATTTCATTCACAGCCTGTATCTGATATTGAAAACGGACCATCATTAAAAACAAGCTGTGCCCTCCACACGCATTGAAAGTAAGACGTTCTCCACCGTACAGTACATTTGTAAATGGAGATTAACTTCTTCTTTATTTTGGGCATTTTTAGGAAGAAGTACTGAGATGTTTTTTTCCAGTGTAAAATTGGCACTGTAGGACCAAACACTTCACAGCTCTTGTTAAAAAAAAAAAAAAAACCCTGTACAAGCTGGCAAAATAAAATTCAAGATAACCTGTCTGAGGGTTCACTGTGTGGGTGGAGATCTTTCACCTCCACCTGCTGACTGTGGCTAATGGCCTGCTTAGCGGAGACCTCGTGCTGCGGGGTTACCCTGCCGCCATGACAGGCGGGTAAGTGAGAGGCTTCTATGTGTCTTACAAACTCTGTCCCCCAGGAGACCGCAGCCTGCCTGTCGCCTCATCCCTGCCCAGATCCTTCGTTCTGCAGTGACCCACAGACAAATCGCCCCCCCTGCTGCTGTGCCCCTCCTTCCCCGTGACGAGGGCCCCTCTGGCAGGCGACTACCTCTGCTCCCCCTGCCCTCCCATCTCTGATGGCCAGCTGCTTAATGCGAGAATGATGACACAATTGGCTCAGTAATCTGCGCAATGTGTTTGGCATTTTTAGCCATGCTAGCTGCATTGCTCCAGGGATGGCATTGTCAGGCTGACTCTCGTTCCACCACTCTGGCGCAGTCTGACGTATCTCAAGGTCCTTGGGATGGATTGCCGTCAAATGATGTGCAGATGCGCATGTTTTCCAGAGGAAGTGTCCTAATGACTTTGGGGACCACCATGAGATTCACAGTCGGTATTTATAAATGATAATACACTCAAGTTCCCCCAGGATGTGAAAAAATCGGTGATCTTATAATGTTTCATCTAGTGCCATCATTAGGCCATTTTACTTTGGTCGCAGGGCTGCCCCATGTGGACATTTTCCCACCGCATAATAATACTTGTGTTACCAATAGCAGCGGACACAGAGAGAGTTTCTCATCCCCTACTTAGACTGCGGCTGCCTGACATTGTCTATTTCGTCCTGTGTCAGTTTCATAGTGATCCAAATGTTTTTTTACACGCATTATTAACATAACAGATCTCTAACATTTGCCTCTCATGCACTGTCTCTCTCTCTCTCTCTCTCTCTCTCTCTCTCTCTCTAATACACTCAAACAATTTCACCCATCAGTCATAGTTGGACTGGCCATTGGCAGCACCAAGAGAATTCCCGCCTTGTTGGTGTCCCGGTTGGCGGTCAAAACATCTATTGAGTGTTTACCGTCCTCGGCAGGCAGACACAACTTGGCCCAACAGATGCCCTCTCTGTTGTCAACCATGTCGTTTGGGTGCGTCAAGAATGCGGCCACCTTCACCACACAAAGTTTGCAGGTCGCCTCATCAGTATTATCAGGTTCCCCTTTTTGGCATTCGGTTCAAATCCGATATATGTGCCGTAGCTGCGCTATCAATCTTCAATCTTGTTGGTCAACTCGTGTGACAAGACTCTGCCACTGTGCGATGTGACTCTGCTCTGCTGCTGCGATGACACGGGGACTTTCAGTTCATAATTGTAGTAAATATTGATGACTAGTATTTTACAAAGTGGAGTTTTGTATTTGACGAAGGTGGGTGCTACCAATGATACTCCTCTGAAGAAAATGAGGTTAGTCTCACATACAATGTCACTGGGAATTTATATAGATTACATTTTTAATATATATGACCTGTATTATATATTGCTATTCAATCACCCATAATCAAATATGTACTTAAAATGTACACGAGTTGTTTAAGTCATTCCAGTTCTGCATTGTCACTCGTGAGTCCCGAATGTGGTCACAGGTATAGTCGGGTTCTCCGACAGGCTGAAGTTCATGTAGCTTATGGTGGAAGTTCCCGGAACCAAAAGGAGAGACAATTAAACTAATGGAAGAAGCTGCGTCAATGTGATACGAGGGAATGGCAGTTCATAAAGAGGTGAAGTCTTAGCGTGAGATAGTGAAAAAGAAGCATAACGATGGGAATAGATGGAGATTCTTTTATATTTTTGCAGTGCGTGTGATGAAGACCTGCAGCAATCAGACATGTTGTGAGGAAGTCCTCCGACACTTATGTACTTAGTTACTTTACTTATTTTAAAGGTCCCCTGACTTAAATATCTACTGACAGATTGACTAATTATCACATGATACAGGTTTGACTGTGACTTGTGTACAATTGCCATGTTCCGATATTAAAGCGTCCGTCACGCAGCCGCAGGACATCTATGAGTGCTCGGGTTTTTAGCGTCTGTGTTTCCGACAGTTGGCTGATATGAAACAGTCGCCCTTGGTCAAAGCGGAGTAATGTAGCGTCACTAATCAGTGCTTCACCGCAGCTCCACAGAGGAGATGGCCGAGCGCTCACCTCTATCTCCTGTTTCAATTAGCAAGAGGTTTGCCCTCACTGATGCGGCGTTGGATTGCTGTCAGTGTGCGCTGATACACGGTGGGCAAAACCCGCAGAGAAATCAGCCTTTGCTGCCTTTGCTACTTTTGAGGATAGGACTTTTATTTACTTGCTGTGCCCTGTCTCTCCTCAAACTTAGTCATTAGTCAGTCAAAGATAGGGATCATAGGCTTATAAGACGTCTTATACATCAAATACTGTATACGCCTTTTAAAGTTTCAGGGACCAAACTTGTTCGAGCTGGACCTAATTAAATTATATCTCTGTGGAGGAGACAATTTGTTAGACAAACTATACTTTGCCTCAGAGTCACTGATAAGACTGTCACTGAGAACAAACCCTGAACAAAGACCATGGATACAGGACACAGCAGCACTGTATTTGAAACAGTAGGGTGTCATTCATTCTGTCCTTTTACAACTGATTTAAATATCCAAAGGAATGAAGCAGTTATTCCAATAATATTGGGAGTAAAGAGAAGTAAATATATGTATTAAAACAACTGTTGATACAGTAAGGTATAGCTTTAACCTTATGTTAATTTAACAATGAATATAAGATTCATACCGATCTTGACATCCTATAAGATTTGATTTAATTTAAATGAGCAGATAATGCGATGACTCTTTTTTCGTTGCACACGTCCGTCGCAAACTCAGTGTTCGACTTCATCCTATTACACAATGGTAACGATGCCATGATGCACGCTTAGATTGTTTGAATATATCCATCCTCTCCACAGGGCATGCAACATTTAGGCAGTTTAATTTTGTCCAAAAATGCAATTACTGGTCAGCTATTTACTAATACAGTTTGATAATTTGATTACATAACTGAATATTTGCTCTGCGCTTCGAATGCTGTCAGAGATGTTGAGCTTGTTTGTGTGTGGAGCTTATCTCTTGACATGGTGAATGCACAAAAATAATGAACAAATTTGTCTACTTAGAACACCACAATTTTTTTTTTTTTTAATATAACAATCACTCAAAATGGGGACTGTTCTCGGGTTAAATCTGATTTAATCCACAGCTGAGGCTCCTGACACACCAAGCTGGGCTCAAAGAATTAGTGCCAGCAAAGTTTGACTGATCAGTTTGAGTTGAGGTAAAAGAAATATGCAATATATTTATATATTTTTAAGTTACATGGTTTGCATTTACATCAAATGAAACTGAATTAAAATCACAAATTACATATACACAATTTAAGAATTTGACTCATCAAAATTGTATCTTGTTATCCTGTCACTCAACAAATGGCCACACAATATACAAAAGGTCAAATTCATAACAGTTAAAATTCCCAAAGTTCACGGCAAAGCCTCCTTTAAAGCCGAACCCATTCCTGTGTCAAACAAAAAGGGCTGTAGCTTAAAAATGTCTTTTTTTTATTCATTTTTTAGCAAAATTAGTAAATCAGTCATTCGAATTTACCAGTTCTGTCGTTGTTTCCAAGAATTGGTTTTGTCCGTTGAAATAAAGGTTATTAGAGCTGAATTGCCTAGTCAGAAACTATTCCTATAGTTTTTGTTCTCCTCAGTGTCATGTATTTTTGGAATATATGCCTTTTGCTTCCGCAGCTCTCATCTGGCATTGAATTAGAGAGGTATATACTGTTCAGCAGATATGCCTCTCCGAAGTCGTTTTATCTTCACAAATCACGTGACGTGAAGTTAATAAAATAAACATGTTTACGCAGGAGCTGTCACGCATTGAGACTTGTGCAGTGGACCTGTTTTTTTCTCTGCTTTCGAAAAGTTCATATCAGAGTTAAGCTAATTATTTCGTGGACATAAAGTAGAGACACACACACACCAGTCCAAAGCTGTTTGATCTGACAGAGAGCCGTCCACCTGCTGCTGCGTCTCCAGTCACCTGCATCGCCCGTCGCGGAACAACAGCTGTGCTGTGAGGCAGATCAGATGGAAGTGGACGCGTAGAGAGTGATGGCGCACAAACTGCACCCGTCTCTTCTTTCTCTCAGCCGGCTGCATACGTTGGTTGTGTAACACCCATTGTATTTAAGAATAGAGATGTGCAACTCAGAATGAGTCTAAAGGGGCCTGAGGGTTGGGTATTGACTTATTCTGGCTTTCTTCTCCTTCATATAAATATTGCAGGGTCAGGTTTTCGGCATTAAATATGAATTTGCAATGATTAAATTAAGTTAAGAGTCAAACTCTCTGGGTCGTGCAAGATAATGAGAACACATGCGACGGTTTCAGATTTAGAGAAGTGACGGTTCTGGAGCATTTGTTGGCATGTTTGGCCTCCTGCCATGTTGAAGGGGAAGCAGTTAACGTTTTTGAATTGTAGAGGAAGCTCTTCCTCATGGAACAGAGTGTATTTCTGTCCCTCTTTTTTTCTTCGCACAAGGTCCTGCAGATTATTTTTACAGACTAGGGGATGTTGTACTTATGCAGCGGCCAACACCCAAGAACAGGAAGCCACAGTTTCTATGAAAGTCCACGAGATGGAAGCAGATAGCGCCATGGGAAAACAATATTTTGGCTGGAGCTCATTCTGGTGGCCAATTAGACCCCGATGCCTGTATGATTTACCACTTCCTCTACCTGCCTTTATGTGTTTGGGACCGCTGTGTGGAACACAATGACCCCTGATTAAAGATTGAGCTAAGGCTCTGAGACGGCCATGGCGCCATTCTTATCAGATGCCATACTCCTCAGAACTCAGCAACACCACCTGGAATCAATGGTTGTATAGTCTGAAACACTGCCAAAATCAGAGACAGACTTGATTTTGAATATTCTAAAATGCATTACATTTGGAAAATGTAATGCACTGTGTGACCAATGACTCTGGTCATTCAGCAGGTCAAGGTTGGTAGATGTGGTCTTGTCTGACTAAATGTTCACCTATTGCACAATGGCTGGTTTTACATTTAAAGATTAAAGTGCTACATCAATAGCATTTTTATCTTTTTTACAATTACATTTTTGTAATTATTATTTTTGGCAACATCAGGGACAGATTAGCCGCGAAAAGGAAAGTCTAACTTATATAATGTTTACTAAAACGTCACTCGTATTTGGCTCCGGACTAATAGACTCCCTGTCAAAGAAGGTGTGGATGTGACTGCATTTTGTTAAAACGGATGACTGTTTGTGTTTATTAATAATTCATTCATTCTAAAAAAAAACTCCCAGGTAGTTAAATGTGGCCAATTTTGTCAATGTAGAGTTATATTGCAGATCTTTTTGTCTTTCTACGATTTTCTTTTGTTGACTACAGCACTACAGTTTTCCCAAAGGTCTCATATGATCTCTTTGATATTTTAAACCCATTTATGAATCAAGTGCAGCAAAGAGTTTTTTTCAGTTGCTGTTATTGATTTGTTAAAAGCAGGCAACACATTAAATTATGAGTTGTTTCATACACTGTACCTATGACCAACATGTAACATGTACAGTGTTCGGAAGCATTTTAAGCCTCTACCCAAATAGCAAGGGTCTTTTTCCTTTCCTCATTGAGACGCATTGTGCTGTGTACGCAGGGAGACGGATGGATTGTTTGTCTTTCCCTCCACCCTCTCCTGCAGACATAGACTGGAAGTGGAGCCCAGATCTTGAATGGCCGGGTGGAACGAGAGCGATGAGGTCACACTGTTAATTGCATAATGTTAAGATAACGTCTCAAATTAACCGTTATGTAAGCTAGAAATCAGAGCTTACTTAAATTTGATTAAGACACACTTTGTAGTGCAGACAGTCGTGATAAGTTGTCATTTGTTTTTGGCTTCATGTCACGTTCAAGCACCACTGGGTTGATCTTGAACGATTACTATCAGATTTTAAGTGCTGACTTTTCTGCTTTAAGGATGTTTGGGGATTTGTTTGGTTGAGGACTTGGTAGAACCTGGTGTGAATAATCCATCAAATTGAGGACGACGGGGGAAAGGTATGAGTGCCCTTGACCGGTCAAATTGGCATGCAGGTCACTTGCTTGATTACCAGACTGACGGCAGGAAGCCACTGAAACCACTTGGTAGACGACGAAGAAGAAATATGGCAAAGCTTCACCACGGAGGATACCAAGTGATAATACTGATTTCAGGCAGCCATCAATTGCAGAAGGATTTGTGAGCAAATATGAATAATAGGTCCTTAATTTCATTATTTTTAGGAACATAAAAATCACGTGAGAATGTGTTTGTGTATATATGTGTATTATATAATATATATTTAGTTTCTGTCACTTTAAATTCCGAGAGTTGTGTTAAATTCCACCTGTTCCCTCTTTGGATGAAAATCTCCCCTTTTCTTGTAGTTACTGTATCTGCACTGGTGCCACAAAAGTATGCAGTAAGGTTGAATTATTCAAGTAGTGACTATTATCTTCCATACCAGCAGGTTCTCTCATTTACAGACGTGCTCCAATTTTGTTGTTTTCTCAGGGAAACCACTGTAATTTCCCCAACCCATAAAGGAATCATATAAAATCAACATTAATGTCTCCGTTTGCTTGACAGAGTCCCCAGATTAGGTTGTTTAACTTGAGTCACACACACAACACTGGATGCTCACTGCAGACTGGCAAACTAAAAGCTGCTCGCTCCAAGGGAAGAAAAAAAGAGGGCAGAATACGAACTACTCACCCTGCTGGGTTGTATCCAGGCCTTACTCCTGGCATCAGTTTTCCCTCTCGTAGTCATGAAGACACGTACAGCTTTTCAAGTAATGTGCCGTAGTAAACACAATGTACAGTATTTCAGGGTGAAGCCAGGTTCATACTTCTTTGCAGGACACTGTAGCCTTTTTGCAAGAGGCCTATGATATTGTGTGCATTGTAACACGTGCGCTGGTGTGTCTGTGTTAATCTGCCATTTTCTATGACAGTGTGTGTACTTCTAATAATAGGGACAGAAACTGAGTGCCTCATGTTGAAGCTGATGAATGTTGAAGAACAGAGACTCTTTTGCAGAAATGACTGCAATGCAGAAAAGAGCGAAGACGTCAGCGGGGGATATGTGCACGACCATTGAACTGATCGAAAGGAGGAGGAGTTTTGAGTGCCCGTATAGCCACTTGGATACATGGAGACACCAAGTTGACCAATTACAATTTTTGCAATTTGAATATACGCACAGCCTGTGGTTGTGATGAGCGCCTCAGGGCTAAGGTGTAGGTTGTGCAGCCTTGGTGTACTTTCAGCGCAGAAGCAGAAATTGGCCTTAAAAGGATTCAACATTGTTGAACATTGCTTACTTTTAAAACATCACGTAGTGACTTCAAAAAGACTCAATCAACCATGTTCAGGAGAGCAGCACCGCATTCATTTGACCAATTTGCAGCAAATGTAAATTACCTGAGAAATGTGCTTGAATGATTTGACTTTGAAGTTTGACTTTTTCCTCCAAATACACAGGTTTACAAGAGTGAGTGAATTCCAGTTTCTGGATCATCTTTCTTCAAAAAACCTTATTGGCAGCAAGGAAGAGTCAGTGAAGTATTGGTGGATTCTTTATTTTTCTAACTCGATAACAGAAATAATTTCATACGTAAATCGTGATGCGACGACATCACAGATATGAAAATCAGCACAAGGTGTACTCTCACGCTTCAGTCATCTTCACTCCATCTCCTTGAACAGACTGGTGGGACTTGTGAATGTGTTTTCACCAAACCTCATCCCACCGTAACTCAGCCTTATGGCCTCATCGCGTTCTAGGTTGTGATTATTAGCTCCTCTGGAAATAAGACATTTAACATCCACTCTCTTTAGGACACTTGGTCCCAGTCTGCTAATTGGTCATTAGATTGTCATGAAATGCTTGAGAGAAAGTGCCGGAAGAGGTAAAGATTTTTCCTGACTCATTTTGGTTAAGTCACCGGAGCTTGTACCAATTTCTGAAAAGCAGACAGTTTTGAAGATTCTGAAAAAGTTTAATATCTGAAGTGAAGTACCGCTTCTGACCACCTCAATAAGCAGCCGAGGCCTGGAAATCTGGCTCATGATTTAAAGTGAAAGGGCAGAATAAGTTAACAAACTTGCGTCTTCTCATATCAGCCATCACCAGAAAACTAAAATAACTGGCTCTGTGTTATATAAAAACCTATTTGAAGTTGCGTAACAAGGGGCAGTTGGTGACCCCTCGGTACGGCGAAAAGGGAGTGGACTTCAGACGGACTCTCTTGGAGTTTGATTTTGAGGGTTGAGACAGGAGAGGATTATTTATGATCCATTGGCTCTGATGATTCATTGGAACTTGTGTGCTTTTAATGTCATCTGGGCTTTGGAAATAAGTAGTTATTATCTTATCTGAGTCCCCCGTCAGCTATCTCCCTGAACGGCAGGAACCTTTCAACACCGGACACAGCTGATGTCTGCAGTAACTCCAAAGAAGCTGATACTGTAGTTTTGGATTTGAAAGAATGATAACAAGTCACAACAATAGGGTTGTATTTGTCAAATATTAATCAAATGTCATAGCCTTGCCATAGGCCTACAAACAAAGGAGGTATTGTATGACAGATAAAAGGGTAAAACAAGAGAAAACATTTTTGTGCATAAGAACAAGTTGACTCACTTATACTTATACTCATATCGGGCAGCATTTTAATAATTAACCAACATTCATTTAAATTCTGCTCCTTGATCAATAATGTTGCAAGGCAGATGTATGAGCCCCCGAAATGTTTGAGCAGCTTCAAGGATTCATGGGTAATAGGAAGAAAATCATTCCTTTGGCATATAGCAACACATTTTGCTTTGGTTTTTACTTATTTTGCAGTATTCTTGTTTGCTGAATCTGATGTCTAGTCAGCATGTAGCATTTACACTTCAATTTCCCACAAGTAATACTGTTTTCAGTAGGACCTACAGTACATAATTAAAAATAACATTTTCCACATTGAACATTCCAAAAATATATACGATTGTAAATGTACCTTGGGAAAAAAGAGCTGAACTAAAATTTGATCTAGAATTTTTTTTTTGCTTTTTTAATTTGCCATAAAACTTTCCTTCCTTACCTTCATACTTTAACAGTGGTCACTGTAATGTTCTGCCTCTCATTGTTATATGATATATTGTATGTCATAAGTATTGATAAAATTTGTAAATAAGTCAATTAATAAATCATCAGTTCATGATTTAATCGAACTGTCATGCAAATGCAACACTGTGATTAATAAGCTATAAATTAAAATAATGGAAATGATACGTTGTTGTTGCTGATTATCCTTTTGATGAAAGTTAAAAGAATCTTTGATGACATTTACTTTCAAGTTACTTTCAAGAGAGATGGCTGTTCTTCTCTGTGGGGCTGAATATTCTACCCATGTTCTTATCCGAGCAAATTCTGTTATTTTGATCAACCTTCTCCGACTTGATTCTACTTGTTGTGCCACTGTCTCTATAATGCAAGTGAAGGAAAACAAACAGACCACTTTTTGCTGGGCTTGCTTGCCTGCCTCTTTGTCACCGAATAAAAGTGACAAGGTCAAATAGATGTACCTTTAATTTAGTGAAGTGTAACCGAAGGCTCACTCATGCATCACCTTCTCTGTGACCTTGGGTGCCTCTTTTCTTTCATGCAAACATCTTTAGTATGTATCGAGTACCTGTTCCTTTAGATATCTGCTGAGAAGTGGATGTAAGACAATGGGCCTCTACATACATGTGGTTAAGGAGAACTTGCCAAAAGCATTTAATCAATTTAGCCCAGACTTGTCCTAGGAATCATGTCAAATTAGTCTGCTGTTTTTAATCTTTTTCCATCTTTGCACCTCATACTAATGTCATTAGGCTGTAAAATGCTGCAATTTAAATTATAACATGATTTGGAAATGTATTTATTTTACATTCTAGGGATGGGACAATATCACTTTTTCTTGTCCGATCCGATACCGACCCTGCAACCTTGAGTATCTGCCGATACTAATCTGATACAATCTGATGAAAATACAAATAATGCTCAGGATACGCTTTGCTTAACCTAGCCATCTAAAATCTCATACTCAAAAAGGAAGACATACCAAGTCAGCAACATGACAGAGTTATGGAATACTGCTGTTTTATTTCTCACAGAAGTTTGTGCAGAATGTTTTATGGTCCGCATCATTCAAACAAGCAAAAAACGAATTGAACTGCAAACTGTTAATTAAATAATAATAAATAAACATAAAATGTGATGCCCGAATGTCGTTCAAGGCTTAGTAGTAGTTCTTATGTATTCCGATATCCGATTCATTAATTTTGGCCAATATTGCTTCATACCGATATGGAATATCGGATCGGGACATCCCTTGTACCTTCTAGATGTTGTTGCGCGATGGCCAGAGCAGCGCTGTGCTGCCAAATAGTGCAGTTTGCATGCATTTTGTACATAGACGTGCACGGAGATGGCTGGCTTATTGATAAGTCACCTGACAATTGTCGCCATGCAAGCTGTTATTATATGATTTACCTGAAAATGTACTTTTTTCTTCAGTGGACTCAAGGTAAGGCTTAAATTCCCCCGGCTCATGACGCCTCGCAGACGAGACAGGAGTGTTCACACAACGGGCGTCATGCGCTCACTGATGTGTTGTGAAGGCCAGGTGGATGTGCCGTGACACAGCTGGTAGCAAGCTGCTCTACACGCCAGAGGCATGTCAAATTATTTTAGCATGCTGCTTATTGTGTAATATTGCGATTGAGCGAAGGCGTTCCACTGCCTGATCCGACAGAAAACACTGAAGATAATGATGAGAAAAATATTCTTGCTTGAGGCCCAAAGCATTACATCAGTTGTTTCCTAGTTTTAAAAGTACTCACTGATCATCCCTGCATAATTCCTCACTTTGCTTTGAAGCGTCTGACGGCCACTGAGGGCAGAACTGGTTTTTACCTTTATGGTTCACTGATAATTAAGTCGTCTTATGCAGATGGGTCAGTGAAGGAATCTGAAAAAAAAACTCTTTTGGAAGTTCACTGTAAAAAAAAATCACACACACACACACACACACACACACCTGAACATTTCTCAGTTAGGTGGTTTCGGTAAGACCTTCTGAGCGTGTTGGAAGTTTTGTTAACAATATTTGACTTTTTGAACTGCAGTGGCAGCAAAGAGATCTCATTGGTTGTTAGTGTTACATTCACAAGGAGAAAGGTGCTACACTACCATCCTTCCAGGATTAATCCATTATTTGTTTGTGGCTTTGAGTGTTACCATACCAGAATTGGCACAAGTTTGATCTAATGATTAGGTTAAAATTAGCTGAATGCTACAGATACTAACCTTTTACATTCATTGTTAATCGTTAATCTAGAGAAACATGCAGGTTGAAGAGTAGAAGCAATTTCAGTTGTCTCCGGTTTTCTTTCCCGTCTTCTTTCTTTTTCACTGTTTCTTCTCTTTCTCCATCTCACCTTGGTGGGATGCCGTCAGGCGACTCCACCCCCCGCGTCTGTCGTTTCAGAAGTGCTCTGTAGAGTTTAGTAATCTTGACTTCATTTCGTGGCTGCAGAACAAACATAGTTGAAACACTGTTTTACCTGCTCAACGTCAGCATGTAAGCTTTTTCTCACTGTGATCATGTGAGCAAGCTGAATCCCTGATTCACGTAACATTTAACGCCAAGAACCAATGTGCCCAAGTACGACTGCTTGCATACATGAACACTCCACTTTTTTGGGATTGTTGACTTTTGACTTTTGTTTGGCTTTTCACTGAGCTACTTCCTCTCTTAGCCTGTTGAGTTACTGTCTGCTCATTGCAACTGAAGTTTCTTAACGGGGGGTTTGTCACTGTCAATTTGTCAAAACTGAAATTATATAAAGAGATTATGTATTAAGAAACATTCTGCAGCACCAAGCCTTTAACAAACTCCGCTGATAAAGTGAGTTCTTATCTTCACAAAAGTGATAACATTGTACTATCAAATAATTGAAAAAAAATCAGCACAGCCATTTAATTTTTTTTGTCAGTGCTAATACATATGGTCAGATCAGCGCAGATTTTTGCCAGTGCCAACTGTTGGAGGTCTGCCAGTCATACAGCAGTGGCGCTTTCTCTCAGTGGGACAAAACGGAAATGACAAGGCAATCGCCGTTCTGTCGGTGTTGCCATGGTAGCGCAGGCCCAACTGTTCATCCCAAGGTTAATGGGATGACACCTGGAACACAAAGTACCATACTGAGAGAAACATGTGCCTGTTTTACTTAAAACAAGTAGATAAAAGCGAGCGGTGTCCCATCGCAGAGCCTCTGCGCCCAGAGCCGGTCGGATTAACAGACCTAATGGATGTCGCAGACATTAGTCGTTCTACTTCTTGCACAGGTGGTGAATCAGTGGCCGAAGGAATGAGCGAGTTTTTTCAAAATGTGGATGTGACGTCTTGTGACAGTGAAAACATGTTGAAGAGTTTGAGATCATCAAACCTGCTTGAAACCATCTAGGTTTGTATGTTCTGTACTGATGTTTATGTGGCTGTGTGCTTGTTTTTGCTGCTGCCACATGTTCTGAATTGCTCTAAGTTGACCTGACACCTACAATATTAATATTAATGTGTAAACACATTGCATATGCACATGGAAATGTGACATTGTGTGAATCTTTCAAGGACACCGCACTGCTCAAACGGGCCACTTTTCACTCATCTCGTTCTATTTGAAGTCGTCGCTTCAGACTGTAAACCGTTGACCAGTTGAATTTGTTCAACTTTTTGCCCAATCAAAATCCCATAATTTCCCCAACCGACTCCAATCATAAAGGAAGTTAAATTGATTCCAAAATAACTGTATCCGAAAAGGTTTCAAAACATGGACTGCTGAAGTGTATAATGCAGCCCACCAAAACAAACGTGATCAGTTAACACCTCTAAAACAAAATAATCACATCCTTCTTTCACAGTCGCAACAAATGGAGAACATCAAAGCTCTGCGAGGATTTGGACGCGACAGGATTTGTTCCAACGCTGTTCCATTGTGTTGTCTTACACCTTTCAGTTGTTCACGATGTTGTGTAACCGCTGAGTGCGTCTTTGTTGAAAGAAAAGATAATGCGAAGGAAGATAAAAGGCTCATCTTCTTATCTTTAGGGAAAAAAATACATTTGAAACAAAAGAAAATCTCCCCATATCCCCCCCCCCCCCAGCATTACGACCATGATTCTGCTTGGTTATTTATTATTGAGAATTTGTTTTTCTATATATCATACTACGCCAAACAATCACATCTGATTTTTGCTGTGTATCGTTACAGTTCCCTACCGCTGGGCGACTACTGTGGAGCGACTGGGCATCAAGTGCCTTGGTTATAGCTATATTTATTTTATTTTTCAAACTTACAATTGATCCAAAATTTTGAAACAAACATATTTTGTGATCACAACTACAGGAAGCTTCTAACTACGTAAGCTTTCTCCTGCTCTGGAAGTAACACTACTAATCCACACACACACACACACACTTTCGAGAGTGAAGCCGCCTGCAGCATAGTGTAACATTAAAGATCAAAGTCAGCACTCTGCAGATATTGAGCCGACACACGCGACTTTTCCTGCGAAATATCCAGTGCGATCGGTAACGCCGGTGTTATCACAAATTTATTACCCGGTAGGGAACCTTCCCAAACAGCGGCCTCCCCCGCTGCAAGGCGAGCTGTATCATCGGTGTACCTCGTTCGTCTTTGTCCATCATAAATGTATAAAACATTCAGTGTCCTGCAGGCGCGAGCTGATCGCTCCTACGAAGAGTTTCAGTAGAAGAAGTGTGTCTTGCAGCCCAGCGTGGGAGCAGCTCTCTCAGAGCCATATGCAGAACGTAGCTGCGAAAGTGTGGCATTTAACGTATTAGAAAAATCCCAAACTAACGGTGAAATTGTTCACCTCATCCCTACAGAGCAGCGGGGCTGCGGTGGGAACGGCTTAACCGCCGGGATTATAGTCATTCTGATGGATGGCAATGAGACAGATTAACCGACTGCTGGGCAACCCCTCACTTATCTGATTTTAGTGCTGCTCCTCCCTTTCTGTTCTTAAAAATGCAGAATTATCCCTTGCAGTAAATGAGATGTAATGTGTGTTTGATTGGAAAATTAGCAAAAGATTACCCCCCCCCCCTTTTTTTTATTTATAATTTCACTGAATAAAAGTGACCTGTGGAACACTTGAGTGGCTTCAACTCGTTCTGTCACTTTTTTGTCTGGTGTGATGAACTGATGCTATTCACCAGCTTTCTGTTTGAATAGGCCACAAAGTTATCTCTTTTGTTTTTATATCTTTCATGTTCCGAGCAAACATCTAATCGTTTCTCCACGCGGCTGAAATACTGAGTCCACTGTCTGTCAGGTGTTACAGGCTTCTCTGTCTTTTGTTGTCGTGTTGCTGTTGTGCAAGGATGGAAATTGGCCCGTGCGCTACAATGCGGTGTAAAGTGGAATTAAGCGTGTACATTTTTATTTTCTCTCGTACCCAACCTTTACCAAAATCGGTATTTCTTCTCTGACAACCAGGACGGGTCAAAGCCTGTCCTCCCATGCTTGTCGGCGGGGGCGCAGCTGTAACTGCAGGAGAGCTGCTCGTGTCTCTGGCAGAGTCTAGCCTCCCTGCTGTCAGCGACAGAGCCTGTGATCAAAGCCGCTGTCCCCAGATTACATGCATTTGAAAGAGCCGCTGATATTTTGGCCTGATTTTCAGATGTTCAGGGTCGACGTCTGTCCATCTTTGGTTTTAGGGGGATTTGTCTGACCCCTGCTCTGCTCAGTGTTTGTGGGGAAAAGACACACACACACGGTGAAAAAGACGAGTAAAGAAAGCATCATGACTTTGAAAGACGCAGTAGAGATTCTCGTACTGAGCGGAAATGAACTGGGGTGAATTATATGAATAAAATATTTTTGGTTTATTTTTTTCTGAAATTTGTACATTTATATTAGGAAAGTAAGTGTTTAAGTAGAATATATATTTTGCGCATGCACTAATTTCAAATGAGGTCAATAATATCAATGAAATATTTAGTTTTTCTCTTGTCTTGTTTAGAAATGAGTTCATGTATATACATGTTCTCATTTCAAATAAGGTGAATTATATAAATATATTTTATATATTTTTTACTTTTCTTTTTTGAAATTAGGTGCATAGTATGAATAAAATACACAAAAAAAATTGAATGGGTACAATGCAATATTTGTATGTTATTTACATTTTTAAACTCTTTTTTAAAATTTATTTATTTTTATTATTTTTTCTCAGGTGGCGACCCACCACACCAGGGTTAAAGTCGGAGAAACACTCCATCTGTATCTCAGTCAAATCTGAGAAGGTTTTTGTAGTTTGCCACAATTCACTCAAGAGGAGAAAGAAGTAAAGCAAGAAAATAGAGATTGAAATTGCCCACTAGAGAGCTGAGATAGTTTTCTCTCTGTGTGTGTGTGTGTGTGTGTGTGTGTGTGTGTGTGTGTGTGTGTGTGTGTGTGTGTGTGTGTGTGTGTGTGTGTGTGTGTGTGTGTGTGTGTGTGTGTGTGTGTGTGTGTGTGTGTGTGTGTGTGTGTGTGTGCGTGTTTTATTGTTGGTAGCCTACATAGCACACATTATTGGTTAGGGAAATAGCAAATGTTTGAAGCAACTGCAGGCATTGTTCTTCATACAGCTCTGCCTAAGAATATATATATCTTCTGCCAACCCAAATGGGATGGAAGTAAGGCACAACCAATTGTGCGGCTGCCTCAAGTGTGCAATACTTTACCAAACTATATTTCCCAAGAACTTATATAAATGTACAGTTAACCCTAGTTTCACTCTCAGTCTGTGTCTGAGCTCACGACTGTGTGGGTGTAACTTGTGAACTAATGTGAGCTTGTGGAACAAGCTACTTGATTTTATGGGGCACATAATGATATTGCTATTTGGGAATTCATAAAATGTTATAATGATAAATAGACCAGTAGTTATGTTTATTTTTTTAAACAAAGTCAATTTGAAAAAAAAAAAAATCTTCCTTCCGAATTTTGCATTTTTAACTGAAGTCAATACTAAATAATGCATATATATCATGCAGGTGAGTTATCGTAGAAATGCAAAGTGCATTGAAAATGAGCAACAAAATCAAAACGGGTACATTTTGGTTTGACTTTAAACTAAATGGCAAAGAATTGTGAGTAGGTTCCACATTCAGCAGAACTAAGCATCATGTTGATCACACTGCTTTCCTCTCTCTGACCCCCTTGTTCGGTCTATCGACTCCCACGGCCACCTCCTCTCTTGAGTTTGCTAGATCTTCAACTTTAGTCATTGGTTTTCCCCATATTGATCGGGGTGTTAACTCTGTGACGTTAACCTTGGTAGCGCTGTGTGTGCTATGTAGGCTACCAACAATAAAACACGCACACACACACACACACACACACACACACACACACTGAAAACTAACCTTGGTAGCTGGGTTGTTATATGACGGGGAGTGATTTTGGTCTCCAAAATATTGCTTTCACCTTCAATCAAAGTATTGTTTAATAATCAAGCTACAGACTGTGTGGCTGATGAGGTTATGGCTGGTTATCAGCAACACAAAACGAATGGAATAGAAGAGAATCAAATGTTTATTTTTTTTATTTTTTTACATAAAGGCTTACCAGATATTTTTGTACACAAAGTGCTTTTTACTTGAATATGATAAACACTCGCTCCACTTTATAGAAATCCCTCACGTGCAAGCGCCTCTCTGCCTGATAGTATTAGTATTGCATTCATTATGGCCTCTGTTCCAGGCTATGAAATATTGGAGTTGTTCTGGTGCAGACATATTGGTAAGTCTAAAGCCATGACTGACAAATTTAATCCTGCCTGCTAATGCAGTCATTAGTCAGAAATGCCGCTCATATCTATTCCAATATTTGCCTGCCATCCAGACTTTATAAATCCATAATCTTGCAGGTGGTGTTTAGAAAAACAACTGCTGTTAATTTAAATCACTAGACAGATCTGAGACATTTCTTATTGTACTCCTCTCCCAAAACAGAGGCTGATTCAGTGGAAGCATGGATGGAATGACTCCTCTTTATGTGTCTGCACACCCTGCAGTCTTTTTTATGATTGTGCTCCGGTTGACGGGGTTAAACATTTCAAAAATAATCCTGAATCTTTTTTCCGAGGGACCCGCGCTCTCGCGCGTCTTTTGGTGCAAGGTGTTTATACATAGCAAAGACATAAAGCCACCCTTGATCCCAGGGTGTTTTAGTGACGAGGAGTTCACATATCTTTTTCATGAGCTGGTAGCAAAGTTGCCCTACATCTGCAGGGAATTGGATCATAAATATTGTGTTAACCCAGAAAAGTTAAAATCCATGCATGCTCCCTTGTTCCCCTGATCCCTCAGCTTTTGTTGTTGCATTGGCCCATTGTACCCGAGAAGAGATCAAGGGGACCCCTGTCGGTTGTGAATTATTCCTTTGTAGAAGCGCTACTGTAGGGGATGGAGGATTAAAAGAGCAGACAGGGGATATGGATTCAACAGGAAGTCGGTTTGCAGCACACACTGCACATGAATTGTTTAAAGTGGAGTATTTTCTATTGAATTGTGCATTTGGTATAATGTTCTTTCTGTACCCATTCTCAGCACAGTTTCAGTAGGTGTAGCATTGTATGGAAATACTGTACCTCATTCAGATATTCAAATCATAAATGGACAATTAACGCTGGAATTGCCTGTATACAGATGATGAATTTTCATTGTGTTTACATGTTGTCCAGGTGCTGAGGGGCGTAGAGGGCACTGCAGCTGAATTAATGTCCTCTTTTTTCCTCAGTATCCATTAAAGGCATATAGAAACCTTCCTGCTGCTGAAGCTGTTATATTGTCCGTGTTTTTTAGTTTAATGTGTTAAAACCAGTCTGCTCAGACAAAGGAGATGTCTGGGGCCTAGCTTACATTCTTATAGGCTCTTGTGTCTTCTGTTTCTGCAGGAAGCCATGGACCTCGAGGCTGGGCAGCCTCATATCCAGAATGTGCCGCGAACAACCAATCACCTGTGGACATAGCAGACGAACGAGCTCTGGTTTCAGAGGAGTACCAGGAGCTGGTGCTGGAAAAATTCAACACTGAGTCCTCCAACCAGACCACCATGAAAAACACTGGGAAGACAGGTCTGCACAACAGCTTTTTAGTTTTTTGTGTTTGTTTAGTCAGTCCAACTTAATTTATGCAACAGCTTTCATGCTTCAAAATCCATCCATTCATCATCTACCGCTTTACCATTTAAGGGTTCGTGGGAGCCAGGCCCAGCTGACATTGGGCAACAGGTGGGGTACACCCTGGACAGGTCGCAAGCCTATTGCAGGGCCACATACAGAGACACACAACCATTCACTCTCACATTCACACCTACGGTCAATTAAGAGTCTCCAATCCACCTACACCCATCCTGCATGTTTTTGGACTGCGGCAGGAAGCCAGACAACCCACGAATATACAGGGAGAACATGCACACTCCACACAGAAAGGCCCTGATGGTTGGTTGGAACTGTGACTCGTTAACCACCACACCACCATGCAGTTGCAGTTCAAAATGTTTTACAAAAAAGCTCATAATACAATAAAACGGAACAAAGATGTTGAGTTGGTAGACAAACTGTACAATAAAGATTTGCATTCAAATTATTCCGCGACGTGTAGGTTGCAACATGACAGCTCATCTTCCGATAGATGCTTTCATTACATTTTACGTCATTTTACAGCAGGATTGGATCTTTCCATCACTGTGTTGAATTACCTTGATTTAAGTTAAAAGCATGTGTTCATTTTATCTTTTGAACGGATTGCATATTTAATATCCAGGAAGTTAAATAATTTCACAATATACATGGACAATGTAATAAAATACGTATAGTGATTTATGTTTTATCCACTAGTTTAAATCAAACTAGTGGTTATTAGCAATCGCCCCATTACTTGCCTTCATTGTAGCGTGCCCTGCTCCCACTATCTCTCACCCTCTTCTTTGCACACAGCCTGCGTGCGTTGTTTACGGAAACGTCATGAAGCTCACTTGATTAACTGCTACTTCAAACTATTGCCAAAATCCATGGACCATTGGTGCGAAAACCCTGACCTTAATTGATCTCCTCTGCTGTTTGGTGCCGTTTCTCTCAGAGAGTAGTGTCATCTTTTGCATATGATCATAATGAGAGTTGTTAGCCCCCATGACAACCAAGGCCACCGGGACAACCGAGCAACGCTCCGGGCTGGCTTTTATTTACAAAGATGGAAATAACATGGCCGGCTGTAATTTTGGGCTCATGCAGTATAGAGGGAATTTTCTATTTCTAAGCACAGTGAAAATCTGGGGAAAAAAGGGAGCCACAGTAGCACAACATATTATCATGCAAAGGCAAACTTAATATTTGGCAAATTCACAATTCCACTGTTTTCGGACATTAACTCACTATCAGTTTGCCAAACAAGGAACCTTTTTTATTTTTGTTTATTGTAGTTTTTTCAATTGCTAGCGAGCGTCGGCCAACACTGAAGCCCCTTTTTCAAAACTCTTCACACAGTCTGCATCAATTAATCTCATCTCCCAAACTAACTCATATCAACAAAAAAACTTTCTACTGTCACAAAAAAAAGCTCATTCGTCCGGAACACTGGCGACAATTCTCACTCAGAAAGATTTTTTCACATAAATCAGCATTACATTATAGAATAAGAAAAACAAATATTTTACTCTATTGACTGTTCTTAAGTATATGTAAGAAGAATGAATCAATACTTTATTTTTTCTATATACTTGCATATCGTAATTCTGCAAAATGAAAGTTTGAAACTTCAAATTCCTTAGCTGCAATAATGAAATGAAAAACCCCAACAACAACATGTATAATCACTGGTACTGTACAGTAGTGTGAAGGTTCTAGTCCCTCTCCCACCACCAGTTTTAGTCTCCCTCTCCTTTCTCCTCCACGCATCTTCCCTCTCGCTCTCTTCTTTTTCCCACCAACCTTCTCTTCCATATGATCCATGGTTCTGAACCATCCCCTAAGCTTTCATCTTAATTTGCAATCGGCTATGTTCGGAATGTTCATCATTTCATTTTATGGTAAATATTCTATGACAGGTAGACTTTTGCTTATTGAAACATATAATCTTAATTGAGGAGTAAAGTAACTATACTACATTGCTGAGATAAAATGTACTTTTGGGTATAATGTGCGTTCTTAAATATCTAACAACTTTTAAAGATGGTGGATGGATGGATGGATTGGTTTGCTGATGTTCGATGAGAACAAGGTCAAAAGCAGTGCACAAACCTTACTCTGTCTTTATTTCCAATGTTGCATTTGATTCACTTTACACTTTAAATGTGACTGAACCTGTTTGAGGACTGCTTTTTCTTTGAGACATTGTTAGTTATTGATTCTAAGAAGGAAATTCGTCCTTCATGTTCTTGGGAAGATCTTTCAGAGTTTCGAATGTGCAAACTGTCTTCAAATGACTCATTGGCCTTTTGAAATCCTCTTCTGTTTTCCCACATCAAGACTTGTTTCTCATCCTTGATATTTTGTGTTTTTGCAAGGTCACACTCCTGTTTCATGCTCCCTCCTCGGCAGTCTTTTGTTGTTGAATTCTAGCTAAGTCGCTGAAGATGACGCCTAATTTTATGCAAGCCTCTTGTAGCCATTGTGTGGTTGTCAGTGCACTGTGGGCCTTAGGAGCTGAGAAGAAGTCTGTTAGTGACACTTGAGTCATATAACACCTGACTATGTCATAACCTTTTTTATATTTTGCATGATGAAATTCAACCATGCAATGTCTCCTCGCATTCAGGCTGAGATGTTTCACACATCATATCCTTCTTTGCTCGTCTCCAGGATTTTATGGGCGTTCTTTTGAGGAAGGTTGCAGCCTATGATACCCGATGCCTGATCGTCTGTCCGGATGACTCACATTTTGTCAGTTGAATCATTGCACTTTTTAAACATCATCATTGTGCAGGAGCGATGCAGCCTGGACTGCTGTTAACGTTTGCACACCTACTCTTTAAAATTACTGAGCTACGAGATCAGCTGAGGGAAGAGCGGTGCAACTCTCTTCAGTTTACTGCTCCGATGCTCTCGGCTCTGGTGCCGACTGTAAGCAAAGTGGTCTAAGCAACATTTCAGCCAGACACTGTCGCATCCTGCTCTATTATGTCTGACAGCAGTGGCCACGCAGGAGAGACGCCCCGCGGTGCGCTATGATTTTATTACTTAACTGTGAACAGGAAACACGTTTTATTTCTCCGACTGTGTGTGAAAGTGGTTCTTTATTTTAAGATCGCAAATGGGAAAATAAAGGGATTATAAGATAAAACTTCACTCATGCAAGCTGTTATAGGAGTGCAGTGTGGGCCATGAGCTCCGTAGGTGATCTCGGCCATTAGGCTAACAATGTGGAGGACTGATTGCTATTGCTTCTCAAAATTGTGGGTTAGTTGTATTGAAGGAAAAAATTAAAAACTGTCTATAGATCAGAGAGAACACGGAACACACAAGAAAACAAGAAAACGAAAGACTGACTTTGACCCACATTGTCTTCATTGAAGCTGCCACTAGGGGACGCTGAATCCAAATGCTGAAATCCTGCATGGATGGGTCTTCAACTTCACACTATTTAAAAGTCTGTGTTGTGATGAAGAACTGAGTGAGTGGATCTAATACAAAGTTCATTGTGATTGATTTCACAATGCTCCCTGGCGACTCGACCCGCTCTCAGATCGGCCGCCATTCGAGCCGCATTCCTCAACAAAACATTTCTCAGTGAAAATTCAAACAACTCTCGACCGAATTCATGAGGAATCTGAGGACCCCAGGGACATTTGCATTGATCAAGGATTTACTTTCACACATACTCCCCTTCTTTCACAGGCTGTGATTCAAGGTCTTTTTGGCTAAGCTTCTAATTCCTGCTCTGCTGTTGCAGGGTTCAAACACACCCAGGGCTGCATTTCTAATGAGACTCCCAGGGCCAGCCAGCATCCTCTATCCTTGACTTTCCTTGTGCTTAACACAGGATTACACCACATCAATAACAGCAATAGCGGGGACTTATTACCGTCTCTGTAAATGTTATGCATGTTTGCAAATGAGTTGCACAATTATCATCATGCCATAGGTATTTTTTCCACTTCTTTTCGCTTTGACCTGATGCTCTCAGTCTTGGAAATCTCCTTCATCCAAGACCTCTTCCTTCATGCTGTAGGCCATCAGCTTAAGCGGCACTGGCACGCTAACGCTGCTGGCAGATTCTTTCTTGCCTCACGACAGGGGCTCAGCTCATCCCTCATCACACGAGGTTCTCCTCTCCTCAGATCTCCCTGTCTCTTCGCTCATTTTCCCCCGGATCGCACACTCGTTTTCTGCAACTGTTCTTCCAGCTATCCTCGGCAATGGTGATCTGGCGTCTGTTGCCGTGATTTCATCCATTCTCTCTGTACAGCTTGTTCGTGCTCATCCTCTTGGTTTTGCTTTGTGATGTGATTAAAAGTGGGCTGTCCTTCTCCAGAGACGCCGACTAAATCTCTCCGTAACAGGGGGGATCAGCCGACAGCGCACCGGGTCTAATCTGGCTAATGATGTCAAATGTAGACACGTTGGAGGGCTACAGATACATTAACATGTAACCTCGGCCAGGACATCAGAAGGATGGTAATCTGCCTCGTCCTGGTGGTGTTTTAAGATGCCATGGGAAGCTAACACGTCTTAAACTCAAACCCATGACACTGTGAGAGCATGAGTACATTCATGAATGTTTGCTTCCACAGCAACAGACAGTCTGAACTTTTAAGGTGAATCAGAAGGAGAATTACACGATCTGCCCTGACTTTTTAAAAGTCTACGACGACTGTTTGAAACTATCTCGGAGCACTGCAGAGTTTCATGAGTGCACTGTGAGAAACAATTGGGATGAAGTCAGGGAAAGTCAGGTTTGACTGAAATCATACAGGAAAAAAAGAAGTATATATCTGACCATTATCCCTACATTAACTTGACCTAACATCTTTGAATAGACATGTTGAAAAATGCAGATTCTGTTATCTTCGCACCAAAACTCCCAAGCGTTGAACACAAAGTCGACCTATCCTAATGCAGACAGATGCCGTCTCACCACGCCATATTAATCCATGAGCTGTTAACACTCGACTTTCGGTTATGCAGCCACACCAATGACTCCTTTGACATGGAAACGGGTTTGGAGCCACTGAGGAATAGAATGTCATTAAATGGGAAATAAGTTGGACCCAGAAGTCTCCATTCGGTTGGGCAAGCTTCAAGGGTCGTCTGTCCCTGACAAAAAATAATGGATTCATCCTGGGTGGCTGTAGATGTAGCACCTCAGTAATGAAACATCGGCAATTGAGATAATGAGAATTTCATTGGAAGAGAGCATATCAAAAGACTAATTGAGCAGCGGGCTGCAGAAGTTAGATATGTTGGAGAGACTGTACTCTTTTTGAAACTTGGATCTCTTTAAGCGCGCATATATTGCAAGAGAAGACATTTTTGAGGTTATCATGGTTGATTGTTGGTTTATGCTTAAAGAGTTTAGTTTTTGCAAATACTAAACCCTGATATGCGTGTATTGATTACTAACTTGTCATTACGTGAATAACCTGATAGAAATGTCAAACTTACAAGGAAACAGACTTTGGGAAAAAATCATTTAGTAATTCTTAATATTTAGTTTTCGTTTTGAGACCAAAGTGTGACATCAGTATTCAAAGGAGGTTCTCGCCAAAAATAAAATATTTCCACTGCAAATTTATAATGACAGAGACCCGAGGCTAAATAACGTAGTGCTTTTTTAAAAAAAATTTGGAGACATATAATTTAACTGAAATTGCACAGTTTAGGTTTAAATCACAGCCAATGTCGGGCCTGGAAATGAGATACAAACCTTTCTGTCATTGATATTTACACAAATGTCAAAAGTGTTTATGCACATTAACATTTTTGACCCACTATTTTTAAATGTATGTTCTTGTGTTTATGTCACTGTTACTCAAGTTACTGTTAATATCACTATATATGTTAGTAACAACACATAAAAATGTCCGTAAATTTCATATTTTTTCTGCACAAAAATGTTACTAATGAATTTTCAGCAATGCCGAAAACTGGTTACAATCCTGAGAAAATGTAAAAATGAGAAAATGTAGAGAAAATGTAAAAATGCCTGCTATTATGCAGGCAGGAGCAATGTCATTACAGCCCTGCGAAAAGCTAGCAGGTGGAAGAAAATGACAAAGCGGCTGCTTGCCATTATATCTTCCTAGTGAACCGTGCAACAAGTTAAAGAGAGAATGGCTTTTTTCTGAAGCTGTTCACCACAGCTTCCCACAGTCAACTGATGGAACGTGAAGGCCACAGGAGGGGGCTGGCAGGTGCGCTCTCTGAAGGGGACATCAGTGGCATCATTGTGAATGTGCCCACCACTGACTTTGTATCCAGCGATGAAATGATTCCCCGCATAGTGGATCTTAAAGAAGCAAATCGTGTCAGGCTGTGGCCCGCCAGCCCCCCCCCCCCCCTCCCCCCCTCCCCCCGGAAAAAAACAACCCTTCAGCAATATTAGCTTCCTCCCAGAGTCTGTGTTAAAGGCAGCTTTTTTTAAAGTTGATTATATCAACAAAAGAAAAGGAAATGTGGAGTTTACACAATTCACACATACCTAAAATATATTAAAAAAGGTCAGAACTACGTCGTCATCTTTGCCGAGTTTGGATTGCTTTATTGATGTTCCGTAAGAGCTCAGACTGACAAATACCACAGGGGAGACAATAAATAATAAATAATAAATAAATAAATCCATGTATGAAGCCGGTGGAAATGGTATTGACTTTTTGTTGTGGACGATATTCAGATTATGTTTGACATCTTGAGAGATAACAAACTAATCTCAGGATCAGAATAAATAGGAACGCCACAAAAAAATAAATGTGTTATTTTTTGGGGGGGGGGGTAATTGAGCTGCCATTACGAAAATACGAAGATGAGAATTTAGATGATGAGAAATTAAGTTTTGATTTTGAGATAATAGGCGTTAAAAAAAATGTATGAGCCACCACTGCTATGAGCTCCTCTACAATCAGTTCTGTGACAACTAATCTCCATTTTGCTGCAGTTGCATGGATATACTTAATTTCCCATCTTTTTTTTATTTTTTATTCCTCTTTGGCTCCAGTTGCTGTTCTCCTGAAGGATGACTACTTTGTCAGAGGTGCCGGACTGCCAGGCCGCTTTAAGGCTGAAAAGATGGAGTTTCACTGGGGCCAGAGTAATGGATCAGCAGGCTCGGAACACAGCCTAAGTGGCAGAAGATTCCCTGTAGAGGTAAAACATCCTGTTGCTACAGTACATCTTGACAAATGTGCGATGTGGGATCTTGAGGGTCAGCGCAGATGTCGGCACAACGTCGAGTTTAGATGGCTGAGTTTTTAGAGAGAACAACCAATAGATATCTTCTTTTTTTTTAAGTAAGTAGATATTTAATTGGACATAGTGTATGATTTATTTAAGGCCTTTTTAACCGCTCTAACACCAACATGAAAATTAAGACACTGTTCCTTGTAGAATTGACTGAATTCTTTGTGGCACACACTCTATACTGCTTGAAAATATCCTGCGGGCATTTTAGTCTTCACAAGTTCGGTGGTGTCAGAGAGTTGATGTAGAATGGAGGCAGCCCATTCATGCTTTTAGAAATCTAGCTTTGGCTCCTCTCCAGGCAGCTGAGGGTCAAAGATTGTCAAAGAAAACAAAATTCACTTTGATCGTTAGCTATTTTAAGTTGAACTCCGTCCTCAAAAAGGGTGCTGAATGCTTAGAGGCGACAAATGTACAGAACAGGAAGTGTTTTTAATACAATCTTTCGAGTTCCGTTATGACAAATAAACATACATAATTGATATTCTTTGATTCAGTAGCAAGGATATACCAGTGGACATTTTGTAATAGAGATTTAATGAAATGAACAGTAAAGCGGAAGTTGGTACTTTTCTTGCCCTTGACATGTTTTTTTTAGTTGTTTTTTTTACATAAGATCACAACTGATTTATCCGATGCCATTATTGTCCAAAGACAAAGAACAGGCAGAGAAAACAATACAAGAAAAGTAAAGAACAAGAACAGTCATCACCAACTCTTGTAGCACAGATATAAAGGGTATTGAGTCTGAAATGTATTCTGTCTCATGGATTAGAGCAGAAATCCCGCTCTTTGTATGTGGTGCCTCTCAATTATTTAATTTTTCCCATTCATTATCTACAGTTAATATGTGAACGTGTCATGCTATTACATAGTTTTGAGGTTTTGTATAAAAGGTTTTTACCCTCTGTATTGTCAAATAATTAGTGTAAACACAACAGTGTGTGAAACCAGGAAATGGCTCCCTGTCAACGTGTCTCCGCGTCCTATCTCCAAACGCACAGCTAGAGTCCTCCTCGTTTGTTTTCTTGGCCCTGTTCTTTGGAGCCCTCTCTGCAGGCACCGCTTTTGATGCTGAATGGCTGAGTAATTAGATTTATTTTTTGCCACATCATTTTGTGTTCAGCGTAGTGTTAAAGGGCACCGGATTATATACAGCCATTATAAAGCTGTTGAGCATATGGCTTCCTTTGATGGTGTGCTTCTGAATGAGACGGTGGAATTCACTTTAATGGCCAATTTGGGCAGTTGTTAGAGAAAAGCTGAGCATGAACAAGAAAAGCATGCCCTCCAGATGCACCATTTATAGATGTGATATATAATGTAGATTTGTAGCTTAGCACGACTTTGTGTACAAACCAGAGGTTTTTGCATTGATTTCTCACACGGCACAGATTCCAATGCTAATGCACTTGAAATTTAAAAAGGATGATACTGTTTTTTATCTGTGAGGGGGGGGGGACAAAGCCTTAATTTATTAAATTACAGGATAACTGTTGTGTATAGTATCCAAAGATAACCTAACCCTATCCATGTTCATGAAAAAATAGGGCTTAATAACAATCATTCACCAATCATCAAGTAGAGTATTTGTGCTTATGTAAGAAATCAATGAATGGAATGCTGAATGCACAACAGAAATCATGAATGAACAGTAGCTGTAGTTTGGATGCAGAAGACGTCTGATAACTTGTACCTTTTATTCTGCTAACATGCCAAAAAACATGCAGCCCAGAAAGGACTGACGGGACATACGGTACTGTACGGTATGATGGGCATTGAGGGTTTTATAAGTGACACCATAGAGAAATTACCGCTTAAGAACAAACAGGGCAAACAGAAGACAGCCCCTCATAGGGAACTTCATGTTTTTTTCTTGGTAAATTAATCAGTCTTGAGTTGACCTCTCCTGCAGGATGCACAAAAAACTGATATTCACAATTCAGCATATACTGTATATTTACTGTGAACTACATATGTACTGTATATGTGCATAGTGCACCACATATTGTAAAGAACCAACGGCTCAGTGTGGGAGGTCTGCCTTTTTTCTTATTCTTTTTTTAAGAATTCTCCCCTGTCGATAAATCAGCCTTCATATATCAAACATGGTGCCATATTCCACACTGTAGTCCAGAATCTGAAAGAGTGAAATCAAATGATGAATGGTCGAAGAGGAACATGGTTATGTTGGGTCTAGCTTTTGGCCATTTAACTGTTCCATCCTGTAAGATGTGGCATTTTAATTTGTCATATTTATGCCTTGACAGGGTTTGATGTATTTGAGATTATATCACATCTGACACCTCGTGTGCTGCAGAACTCCCTACGTCTCCAAATGTTTGTGCTTCATGCATCCAGTGATCTTTTCTAGCTTTTGTTTCTTGGTGCGCCCATGTTTTGTTCTTCAAGAGCTGAACCAGCGTGACCTTGAGGGTGAGCTGCAGGGCCTATTTGTCTCTTTTAAACGCACTGTTTTTCAAATCTGTTGTCTAATGCTCTCCGCACCAAATGAGTCACAGTCGGCCGCCGAGCTGCATAAACCACACTGCGTAAAGCGTTTGACTTCAAAGAGCCGATCTCACCTGCACAGTTCACCTGCACATGTATACTGTAGTTCACACATGGGTGCAGGTGGTAGAAAGACAAATTCAGTTTTCTGTATTATGGAACTGCTCTGCATCTGTAACATACAAAATAAGAAAAGCGTGCCCGGGCCTGTAGCTCGCGAAATTAATCTAACAACAGTCTTTTTCATGGGAGTAAAGAGGGGGAATCGATAGATGGACCACCTGTTCGCTCAAACAGCACGATGAAAAATGAAACTGTGGATTTTTTTCCTGCCTCAGGGCACCATAGGGAGATCTTTCTAATAATATATTAGGGTGTCACCAAGGTTAGATTAATTATACATGACTTACAAATCATACCTTGGAAGGGTACAGCGTTTGCACACAGTGCTACGAATGTGAAGTGTCGGACTGAGTGTGGAGTGCATTATATTGAAGTACAGCTCCAGTAGCACTGGAAGTATATTTGCATCAGAAAGTTAAGTATACATTGGAGGGTCAAGACATGGGGAGGGGAGGGGTACGGGGCCTCTGAGAGGCCATTACACCAAACCTCAACAAAAAGCCCTGAAGATACAAAAACCACAAGCAAGTGAAGAAAACATATTTGCCAGTTTGACAGCACTCACAAAAAAAACTGTATAGATGTAAAATACACTGGACATCGGAAAACACAATCATCAATTTTGCCAAGCTTATGAAACATAACAAAATGTGTTGTGAATACACAAAAAAAATACAGCCACACACATATATGGAAAATACAAACCAAGTTCACAGAGTATAGACAACACAACTGAAATAGAGAAAACAAAACAAGATTGTGAAAACATGAAAACTAATGAGCACCCCAGAACGAGCGAGTTGCTGCCACGGTTGGCGGAGCATGGCATTACTGAGGTCCGTGGCAGGGAACGGGACGGCTGCAAGGGCCATCTGCAATAATACCTGAAGAATGATGTGTGTTTATCATGTGTCACTCACAGCAGCAGCACATGAACTTGACCAGTGTCAAAGTATTCATATTCACCACTGTATTTTGTACAGTCCCCAAAAAATTGGGTCAGTATGAAAATAGGCAAGTCAGGGTTAGGGTTTGGCTTTTGAGCCACTTGTCAAAAACAAAATTGCTTTGTGCTTCACTTGTAAAAAACACATAGGTAAAAACAGAGTCATGCACGAATAAAAACACTGAACATGGCAGAAATATAAACATGACCAATCATAAACATTAGAAAAATGTAGTAATAAATGCAGTATACCTTTATTTACTGACCCATTATCCTCTCTTTTCTACGGTCTTGTCTTTTATATTGCCTGTTAGTTATCTGTAATATTTCCCCCCCCCCACTGTATTGACACTCAATTCTTCTTGAAACTGACTGCTTTAGCACTCTGCTGGGTGCCCAAGTGGAAGAATGAGGTGGATGGTTATGTGTGATTGGAGTGAGATAATTGTGTCAAAGAACAGGTTTACCTGTTCACAACAAAGTGCTGTGGTTAGCACCGTCGAGTAAAGAATAAAGAAAGAAAATGGGAATTGAAATGAGCTGAACTTGTAGTTCTCGTGTCCTTCCCCTCGATATCGTCTCGGGAAATCATGCCAAACATGACTTTGTTTTTTCACCTGTTTGTGCTTAAATGGAACTCAGGAATGCAGACTCACTTTGGGCCTGAAAACTTGACAAAGAATAAAATAAAAATGAGAGTTATGAACTGAATCTAGACAAGAGAATGTCTCAGAAGATGGTTTCATGGGCTTTACGCTCTAAAGAGAAAACAGGCGGCAAATTATAAAGCTCAAATAAAGTTGTGTTTTCTTTTAGTTTCCACCTTTTCCGTCTGGTCTCTTGAAAGCTGCCATTGATTACTGGCACTCAACATTTTCAGATTGGCCGTGGTCTTTCCATATTTTGCTGTCCAAAAGTATTGTTAATTTTGTACTGATTAAAGACTAACATGTATGAATGTGTCTGAAAGTTTACTCCGACGAGGAGTTTGACGTCAGACCTCAAAAACATTCCGTGAAATGATCAAGTGATTCAAATCCCCTTTGGCAACATTTATTCCTGTATTGGCTGCTTAGAACATGCTAAGTGATCATTGATAATTTGTTTGATAATCACGTTTTACAAAGTGCGGTGTTAACAAGAGCGGGTCACACGAGCCAATCTCGGCGAGTAAATGAAGCCTAAGGGGGGCGACGTAATTGGGTAATGTAGTTAATAACATCTGAAGGGTGACAAATGGCCACTGCTCCTTCTTGCTGAGTTCTCAGACAACAAATTAGCTTCATTAAAGTCTGGCGTTAAAGGAACTCTGAAGGAAACTGATTTACTTAAATGATCTGGATTGAGTCACTTTGTACCTGGTTGAGGCCCGCGGTGCACATTAATGGATTTGTCCTTATTTACACACTTCTTTACATTGACTTTGTGCGTCTGTTGTCAGCACCTGTAATTGTAGTTTGGGGTTTGTCGTAATTTTCCTTTGGAAAAGAGAGTGGGGGGAAAAAAAAGGCAAGTGCAGCCTTTAATTAAATCAACATCTAGGACCTCTTTCTTATTGCCAGTTAACTTGGTTCAGTGACATGAAAGGGTTTTTTCAATTTCAAGAGGCCGGATACAGCGAGATGATGGACGGCTCCAATTGCTACTTTTAGAATCACTTACTGATTTTGATCCACCCTGTGAGTCTGCTTTGAAATGAAAGGAATGGAAATGTTTTCTGTTTTTTTGAAAAGGAAAACCAGAGCCATAGCAGGTAAGTGGTGTATTCTGTGGATGTTGGTCTGTGGATTTTACCCACACAACCAAATCAGAATCAATGTTGTGGGTGATTTTAGGTAATTGGGTGCAATGATTAAAAGGACACTATTCTCTTAGATCTCAGCACAGGAAAAGAGCCCACTCCTGCAGTCCTTCGACTCTGCTCGCGACCGCCTCTGTGAGGACAGTGGCCCTGAGGAATGGGCCGCTGTATTTCTTAAGCATCCTCCAGGAGTGGCAGCGCACAAAAAGGAATGACACCGATTATGGCAGATTGATGAGTGTGATAAATACTCCCTCTTTTATGCCCCTCAAAACTGCTTTTCATCAGCTCCTGTGTCCGAGTGATTGATGGCAGGACTGTTCGTTCTCCTTGTCCGCTCCTCAAGCTGTTTATGCTCTGTTTCCCATCACAGATGCAGATCTACCTTTACAATTCAGATGACTTTGACAGCCTCGCCGCTGCCATCAAGGAAAGACGCATCATTGCTGCCATGGCCGTTTTCTTTGAGGTAAAGCGTCATCAAGGATGGAGGTCAAGACAAGTATAAAAAGAACACCATGATTACAAGAGAACACCTATAGAGAGTAGACGAGCAGCACGGCTCTAGAGATTGACACGTCTGTGTGTTGGTCAGTTCTCCAATGTGGTCCAGACTGAAATATATCACCAACTATCACGTGGATTGCCGTTCAATTTGGTGTTTATACCTCAAATTAAGCCGAATCTCTTTTCGTGCGCCAACATCATCTGGTTTAACATTTGTTTCTCTAGTACTTTTTTGACACTCCAATCAGCCTCACTTGATTAGTTTTCTCAGAGGCGTGGCACTGCTCTGGAGGAAAACCTCTTTGTAATGGCTAGTCATTTAGTAAATGGAAAATATCTTTTTTCATAAGCTTATAAAATCATTTTATAAACATTAACACTGCCAAATGTTAGAATTGGATTATAAAAAGGGGGGAATGAGTAAAGAAACTGAGGAATAAGTTAAGGACACTGAGGAAATTACTTTGGGAATCATACTGGGCAGAAAAAGGACGATGTAAAAAGCGAGGAGTTGGAATTGTATTTGTCCAATTATGAATGAGCTGAAATATTAATGACATATTTAGGTCAGCAGATGAGAAATATTCATAAGAAAGGATCTTTAGGCACCTGTGTTGTGAAAGGAGATTTCCTTTTCAACTGGTTGCTGATTATTTTATTCAGTTCACTGGCACGTTGCAGATTGCTCTGAGATACTACAAACTGCCCCCTGGAGGTCTGTGCACGCGGGCACCTAATGGACACGAATGGTCCTAATTTCTGTTAACGGTAAAAACACCTCGGAGATTTATGAAGCGCGAAAAAGCATGCACCAGCAGCAACGACACTCTCAGGCCCCCCCTTTCTCCGTGTTACTCTCTTTATTTCTGTGAGCACTATCTTCGCGACTGATGACAGGTGATCAATGCGCGCTAACATTCAGCTTAATAGTATGTGGACAAGGGTCGGCTCTCGGCAAAGGCAGGCTGGAACGGGGACACAGGTGTTTGCGATGTAGGCCTTCGACTCAGACAGTGATGAACCGCGTGCGCGCGAGGACCTAAATGCCTCCGCTGGGTCTGACAACCGTATTGCTTACTGCAATTAGTACCACCATACACAATCCGCTGAACAGCAGTTTACTGTGCGAGGTTTTTTAAGCGGACACACACACACACACACACGTTGGCTCAGATTTACCATTTCTAATCAATGACGAGAGTTCCTCCCATGCTCCCCAAAGGCCTATTAATGGCCTCTAAGGTGCGCATGTTATCCACATTCAGCATTCAGTTCCACACAATTATTCTCCTCTGACCGACCTGAATTAATCTTGAGCAAGGGGAAGATTGGTCCCCGCGTCCCACCACTGTTTTGTCCAGTCCTGTCTCTTAAGTAGGACATTGGGAATACTGCGAAGTGTTGGTCTGGGCAATATTTGCCAGTCGTCAGTCATTGCGAATAATTAAGCGTAGACCTAGCCAATAAGGAGGGAATCAGCACTGTTAGGCGCCTGCAGGCGGTGTAGCTGGTAGCCAGACGGCCGTGTAGAGTTGTGGAGGTCGCGCTGCTCAGCGAGAGCTACAGGGCACAAAGCCTTTGAAGTCATCAGATCCAATGTCTCGTAAAAAAAATTGAATCATTAAAAGCAAAATTAAGGTGAACAGATTGAAAGCAGAGCAATGGTCATATAAGTGGTTTTATTTATATTCATAAATGGATGTTAACCAAAGTGTCATCGTACCGAATTATTTACAGATTCTTTTGAATACTGCTGTTTATTTGGTCGGGCAAATGTCATGGACAATCTAGTCATCAAATACTAATACTACAACACAGACAGCAGCCTTGAACATTTTTCAGACCGCATCAACTCTTCTGTATAGTCGACCTACCGACACAGTCTTAATAAAACATTTAATATCACAGATGGTATCGTTGCTCGATTATTTTGTAGTGTAGAGATTTTGTACTTACTGTGTCCGCCCCCCTGGATTTTGTTCATATTGATTGTCTTAAGTTATTACGTCTTTATTATTCTAGTCTTGTAATCCCTTTTGTAATCTGTTGTCTCTGGATATTTGCTGCAGCTGGGGCAAAAAGACAATCCAGCTTTGGACCCCATCATCCTGGGACTGAAAGGAGTCGTGCATCATGGTGAGTAAAGGGAAAGTAAGACCGTTACGAATTCCATGTATTTATGTGGTCAGTGCATTTACATGTAATCTCCATAAATGTATACATTTTTGTTGTGCTTTGTTCACCTGAAGTTTTTGCATTTCTTTATTTATTTTCCACAGATGAATTTTTTTGATCATATCAAAATCTCCCCTCCGCATGAAACATTGCTGTGGGGATTAAATTCATGTGGAAATACGGGAAAAAAAGAAATAATCCCGTACAAAATCTCTTAGACATCGCCGTTTTTGATGTTTGGGTTGATCCAAGAGATAAATTCCTCATGACAGTCCTCCCTGCCTCCGTGATACAAAGACTGATGCTCTCTTAATTCCACTTCACTGCTGTTGTTTTTTTAAACCCGAAATTGGTTTGAACACAAGATATGAGCGAAGTTTAACAAAAAAAATGAGGTAGCATTTGCAAGATACGGCCTCTCGCTGGCTGGTGAGGCTCCACAGTAGGAGACCTCCGAGGAGCTTCACTCACCGAGGCAGAACTATTAATTACATCTGAGCCTCAATTAGACAACGTTCAGATGCGCATGTGCACTCTGGTGGACTGTAGCTCCTGCAGAGGCTCATATTCACCTTTAAACTATTAATGTCCAGTGCTACATGAACATGTCATGGCACTGTTCTTTGCCGCATATCGTCTTAAATTACTGCTGCTTTGCTGGCTTCACCGCATGCATGACTTATGCAGAAGATAAGCAGATGTTTTAACATGACTGTGTAATCCTTTACTGCAGCTTGGGACAGAGCAGCTCTGTTTACACGGACACATATGGCTTGTTTCCAACTGGCCGCTGATGGTCTTTATGAGAGCATAATAAGACACTGGCAAGGACATGTGAGTGGATGAGGACACATAGAAGCACAGATCTCGGAAATTGGAGCCGAGAGCACGATTCAGGAGGCAAATGTAAAAGTAAAAAGAGATTTTTTTTTTTTTTTTTACAATTCTAATAGGCAAACAGGTCAAAGGGTTCAGCTGAGCCAAAATCCAAAAACAAGATCAGGATCAAAACAGACAGGCAAAGAAAAGATCGGTGGAAAGATAAGTCGCATGGCACAAAGGCAATCTGGCAGAGAGCGAGTGGAAACGCACCAGTACATATAATTGGGAACTAATAAGGGAACGGGGAAACGTGTGGGGGGCAGGTGAGTGGGGAGGGGCAGCAGGTGAGATGGTTCTCCTGGTGGGAAAGGCAGGCAGGATCTGAAATGACATCAGAAGTAGAACATTTCTTAGATTTCAAGAGTGGTCTGGCACCTGAATCTAAAAATTGGTGACAGTCAGTGAAATTCCAGACTTGAAGGAGTAAGTGCAGTAAAGGAAAAAAAGCATATTCTCTGATTGGCCTGCTATCAGCTGGAGGGATATTGCACCTGCGGTTTTACCACACACACACACACACACAAACACACACACACACACATCACAGTGGTATTGAAGCTCCACTTTTCTTTTTTGTTATATAACCCTGACGGTTGCCAGAGCGTGGGTTATGCTAGTTAATTTCACGAAAAATTACCCCCCCCCCCCCCCCCCCCCCGTCAGACTCCGAGAGTGGCTCATCGCTGTGCTGTGCAGATGCACAGTTGTTTGTGCACACACACACCACAGTATCTCTCATCTTCCAGCCGAGAGCGAGCTCAGTGTGGGTGTGGTGGTGGTTTTTGAACTCTCTTCCTGCTGGCTGCTAAATGCTCCTCGCCTCCTCCCCGGTTTGGGTGGTTGGTTTTCCACTAGCTCGTTATCCCACAGTCATCCATCCATCAGCATCTCGGCGGCCCATGAGCGATAGGGCACGTACGCCGCCTGAAGACGGCGAGAAGAAAGGCTGTGAATACTGAATTGGACTCTGCGTACAGACGAGGCACAGGGGCGAGCCCTCCTTTTCAGATAAGGTCATGAGCTGTGAGAGATTGGACTTGACGTGAATTCCGCTTTATCTGAGTTTTTCCACATTATATTTCCAGTAAAAAAACAAACCCACTTGCATAACCCACATGGCTTGTTTGCAGGAGATAACAGGATATTCCTCTGCATCACAAACTGCCGCTTGTTGTTATTTTGTCTTACATGGCGTTGCCTGGTTCTGATCAGAGAGGATAGAACAGATCCGGTAATCATTTTGATCTGCCTTAATCCCCGCCGTCCATGCTATAGTTGTTAACACAGAGGAGCGCACGCTACCACCAGGCCACAGATCAGCTGTCAGGGCAGGTCATTTTATCAGACTACCCTCCGTTTGCTCCTCGCTCAGCCCATCTGAGTGCAGAGATCTGGCCAGGGTGATAACAAGTGGTGAGGCTTTTAAGTGCCTCCACCGTCATTCCACTAGTGGAGGCTTCAGGAAAGCAGTAAAAACGCCACGGGGAGAGTGAAATGGAACGACCTTGTAAATGTAACTCAAGATATGCAGGGTTTTTAGCAGAGCATTAACGAGTGAAAGATGTGGTATTTTTGTGGCTGTGCGGGAGACTGTGATTTTCATCCCTTTGTGTATTGACAAGTTTTGATCCCGTGCTCTACCCAGAAAAGGAGACCAACCTCAGATCTTTCATCCTGAGGGATCTGCTGCCGTCATCAGTGGACAGCTATTACCGATACACAGGCTCTCTGACCACGCCTCCCTGCAGCAAGGTGGTGGAGTGGATTATCTTCTCCAGGCCCGTGTATCTGTCCCACACACAGGTGCGTTCAGTCCACACACGCGCACACACACACACACACACACACAGACACACATACATGCACACACACACACACACACACACACACACACACACACACACACACACACACACACACACACACACACACACACACACACACACACACGCCCAGGCAGCTACATTATCCACACACAGCCGGATCCCATTTGCACATCGTCAGTGGATCACTCGCGTTGCACAAGTAATTTTTCCCCTCATCTACCTCCCCTCTTCCTTCCCATTATCCTCTTTCCTCCCCGACCACTCTGCATATGAAACCATAACTGCCAATATAGAGGATGATTAAGCGAGAAGGGGGAGCCAATTAGTGTTATTTGAATGAGAGTACGTATGAGATAGCTCTTATACATTCATCATGCTGTGGGTCTGAGACCGTGACTGTCCGCTCTTCAATGGAATACTGCTGCATGTGGATTTACTGTAAATGTTCATTAATCTGAGTTATTGGAGTAACAGTTTAACATATGCTAAATGAAAATGCAGCATTTTACCGCAGTCACCTATGTACTGTACAACAGCTTCCACCCGACTGGTTCAGCCATTGTGATTTTGAGAGATAATGTATGCCATATCATGCCCCACGCTTTTTGCTGATCCCATATACATTCCTTTGCTGCATCTTTTATACATACAATTCTCGGGATACCCAGCTGCATATCCTCGGGAGCACTCTGCGCGCTGTAGAAATTTGCAGGGCTCAGTGGAATTTCTATCAGCTGCAGGAGGACAAATCTTTTGTTCCGAAATGACTTGTGCTGCAAGTATATTGACCGGCGCCACAATGTTTGTGACGCTCACAGATAGTCTTTATGAACCTGTAATTCATTTCTCCAAGCACGCGTAGGACACATTGATTCCGCAGTGTCTGTAATGTGTAGTCATTACAGCACGCGGCAGGAGATCATTCATGGCAATCAATGACCACAAATTTTGCCCCATTGAGAAGTTACAGGTCGGTAGGGAGCCAGGATGATGATTGAGGTCTGTGCCTGCTGCCTGTGGTGAGAATGTCTCTTGCAAATACTGTGGTTGTGAACAGTCAGCTACTGGGAAGTGGTTACAAATGCAGTCCGGGATGATATATTACAGCCAGCACACATGTACTCACTCAGACACACATAGAGACAAATTTGCTTCAAATAGCTATTCTCTGTTTCTTCTGTCATCTAGCTGGAGGCCTTTTACTCCATCTTCACAACAGAGCAACAGGACCACGTCAAGTTTGTAGAAAAGTTGAGAAACAACTTCCGGCCCCTGCGGGACCTGGACAACAGGAAGGTCTTCAAGTCAGCTGTGAAAGATGCATGGCAGAGAGATTTGACTGAGGTCCTAAGAAGCCCTCCAAGCACGGAGGCCTCAAGAGGTGAGTAACATTTTAAACATGCGTCATCTGAGATTCTCCCTGCGGTTTGCACTACAGCACAGGGGGTATTGGGTGTTTTAAACCAAGGAGCTCCTGTTACAACAATTCAAATTCTGCCGAGTATTACAGTTAAGTTATGATTAGTATTATGCAATGAACACTTGCCAGTAGGCCACGGTTACATCAGAGATCAGCAAACATCTCATCCTATCCAAAAGGTACCCCCCAAACATTCCCACGCCGTCTTCCTTTTTTTGCAGTTGCCAATGGGCCTTTGCTACCGTTGCCATGCCTGTCAAGTTTTCCATTCGCAAACAAATGGAGCATGAATTAAGAAAACAGCTCAGTTCTTCCCTCAACAGAAGCCAGTAAAGGGAAAGAGGTTAAGCAAATTTGGGTTCCACATTTCCCTCCTGCTAAGGTGGCCGAACTGTTGGAAATGGTGCGCAATCCACACTGATGTAGAATGCCTGTGGCGAAAATAAGACGTTCATTAATGATGTGTATTTCTGTGTAAATTGGAGTAGTATTATCACAGGAACTCTTGAGGGTCTAGAGTCATAATTGCATAGGACCAATACTATCTGCAGCCATTCTCTAATTGGTTTTATTTATCGTAAGATTCACGAGATAAGATTTGACCATGTATTATATTTCCCACCATTTAATTTCTCTGAAAGCCTACTTTTTGTGTTTTAGCGGTATTTTCTTTCTGATATTATTTTTAGACCCCCCCCCCCCCCAAAAAAAAAAAAAAGGAAATCCATCTTGCTGCTCAACGTGGAGACCCATTCAGGCTCAAATCAGTGGGTTGCAAGGAATAATAGGCCTATAAGACGTAATTCCTTGTGGTTGGTTAAAAATACCATCTGCACATTATGATGTGATTAAAACCATTAGACTAATAGGTAATAATTATTATGATATTTCTGGGTGCAGCTTGTCCACGCAGTTAGAAGAGTGCACATCACTCTTCCATTCCTATATCACATGTAATGCAGAGCCCAGATATCACGCCAGGCTTTATTAGAACATTTTGGTTTGTCTTTCTCCTTTATGCGTACATCTTGCAGCACTCGCTTCAGCAGAACAGTGCAGGAACTATGGAGACTAATGAGGAAGGCTGCTGCTCCTTAAAGTGGTGTTGTTGGTGTCTAGTGTGGAGAATTGATTGGTAATGCCTGTGATGAAGTTGGAGCACTCTAACGGGGCCGATCAGCAATCATCATTAATATTTGGCACAGCTAAAATAGACCCATGCAAATTAAGTTGTGAAATTGCTTCTGTGGCATTATGTCAGTGGGCAGAATGAATGTGGACCAGTATCTCTCCTTTTTTTTTTTTCCGCGTGCCCTCCCTCGTGCTCATTTTCTCTTTGTGTCTCACACATTTTTATTTCTCTCTGTTAAAATGTAAGGATTCATAGTTTGTGGGGAGACGCTGGGAATAAACGGTGTCAGTTTCGTCTTCAGGGGTGGCACCTGTCGTGTGTGTGTGTGTGTGTGTGTGTGTGTGTGTGTGTGTGTGTGTGTGTGCGTGTGTGTGTGCGTGTGCGTGTGTGTGGTTGTAAATGTTGTGAGAGCCACAGCCACACCTTGACTGAATGTTCCATCACTGTGGCTTTTATAGCCATGGGGGTTGTTTGGCCATTAGAGATGCATAGCTAACCTTTCTGATGCAGAGTACAGGTTGCAGTTTTTGTTTGCACGGTGCATACTTTTTGGTTTGGTGATAATGCCAAGATGCATCGGTCAATACTTACTTCAATATGTGTTTGCTCTATTACTGTACATCTGCACTGCATGTGTGGAATCAATCAGCTCTGCCATCCTGTGCATGCCTGTCATTTCACATGAAATGAGACAGGTTTATCTTGGGCGGCTGTGGCTCAGGATGTAGAGCCGCTCATTTGATCCCAGCTCCTGCCAGTCCGAATGTCCTTGGGCAAAGCACTTAACCCTTAATCGCCTCCCGCAGCTCTTCCGTGGTGAATTGCAGCGCTGTATGAATGTGTGTGAATGTGACTTTCCTGTGAAGCGCTTTGATGGTCTATATGACTAGAAAAGCTCTATATAAATACAGTCCATTAGTCCATTGACATACCTCTGGTTAGAGATCGATTTAGGGTGGTGTTACTTTTACTTTTGTCAGCCCTGTGTTAGTTTCTTAATTCATTGCTTTAGCCGATTTATTGTTCTCAAAATAAATTGAATGTACAGTAATTAAAGCAACAATATTAACATAGTCCAACATAATTTTGTTAGTCTGTGTTGCTTTGTTGGTATTTAGCCCTCACCTGCTTCGCTTGGCTTCCCTGCGTAGCTCAGAAAATTCAATTATTTACATTAAAATCGCCTGTGTTTCTTTTTGTTGCGTTGTCAGTGAAATTCTTGTTTTCCCACCCTTATTAGAATATCTGCACACAGCTTCTTTAAACCAAATGATATCTCCTTGAGGGGTGAGATTCCTCCCCTTCATGGTAGAAGCTGCCAGGAGAGACATTCACGCTCCGCTCTGAGTAGTGTGGCAGGTTGAGGTGAAACCACTATTAGGCTCATTTAAGGTGGTTACAGTCTCTGTATTCATAGAAAAAAATAATAGGATTCTTTTCTAAAACGCCACTAACGTGTGGAATTTTGCTTCTGATGAAATATCATCGGCTATTCACTTTTTGATTCGTGCTGGAGTCCATGTTTTCAGTTGAACCTGAGATGGTGTGAATGATAAAATCCCATTTTTGCGTTCACATTTTGAACAGTTTGAGATGAGAGATAATTAATTTTGCTGCCAATCTGCCATTTTGTCTAAAGGTTTTCATGAAACGAAAAACGGTGAAAGATCGCTGAAGTTTCCAATTAACACAGAGTCATCGTGTCCACACGTGACAAAAGTTGCTCCAGTTATTGTGAACTATTTTTTTTTCATTTTTTTTAGCAGAAATGCAAAAAGAGAATAAGGGGTCTTCACCAGCTGTGGATTTAAGTGTTTCCAGTGCACCATTGTCAACGGTGAAAAGACTGATTCCTGTAACGGTGCAGGCAGTGGATCCACCTCGGTGTCTTCAGCTGTTATTAAATGACAGCAGTTGAGTCACTGAATTTGACAACAAACATCCGATGGGTTATAATGCGTTTCACACCTGTCACACTTCATCAACAACCCCAGATTTTCTTGTCAATGTATTTCCCCCCCCTCCCTCTGACTGATTTCCTTCCACCCCGTCTCCTTTTCACATATCATGGTCCATAATTTGCACCACAGCTTCACTGTGCAAATGGAGAAAAGCGTGGTGACAATTTCAATTTGGCAGAGACCCTGTGAGCACATAGTCAGTTGACACCGGATCCCGATTGCTCTCGCCCCAATGTGCTAAGAAGCATGTCCAGATTGTCCCTCAGTCATACTGACATATCCCTCTGTAAACATCCATGCAGCAGCCTACACTGCCACCTTGAGGTCGACGTGCACGTTTTCTCTCATTCTCCTCCTGCGTCCTGTTTAATGCTGCACAGACAGGATCCAACAAGTTACGGGGGAGAGAGCAAGTTGCAGCATCACCACGTCGATCACTACACTTCACGTGTTTATCACTATGCTTGGCTATTTGCTATTCTGCCTGGGATCTCTTGCAGTGTTGTGAGATACCGTGTTATCTTAACCTTTTAGTGGTTTTGCATGTGGAAACGACTCTGAGTCGCGCCAGCAGCAGACGGTAATAATTGGCTTGTTAAAAGTCAACCCGCATTCAGGCCGCACACATGAACCACTGTCCTCCCAACCACAGCTTGACCCAGCCGCATTCAGACGGTAAAAAGGACATTTTTTCTTCTTTTTTGGGGGGGGAATGAGACATCCTCATCATATTATTATCTTTGTTCCGGTCTTGCAGCCTGCAGCAGTGCCCCGGTGAGCATGAAGATCCAGCCGCTGAACCAGACCGCGTTGATGGTGAGCTGGGAACGCCCTCTGACTGTCTACCACCCGCCGATCACCAGCTACACGGTCTCCTACAGCTGGGTGAAACGTGACATCGCGGATGAAAACACATTCACCAAAACTGGGGACCAGAGCATGGTGAGTGTCATCGTCTGCCGCTCGCACCGGGCTCTGAATTGGTTTTGCAGAGCCACAGATGTATCTGGCAGGATCAGAGGGCGGCCGGATCTGTGACGGACGGTGCATATTAGAGGTGACACGTTGTGATGGTCTTGTGTGTGTGTCTGCTGGTTGATATGAGGACCGGTGACTCTCCTGTCACTCACCTGTCTAAGAATAAACACAGCCCTTTCACACACACACACACACACACACACACACACACACACACACACACACGACTTTAACTGATGTATGTGCAATGTGATACAAATACACCTGTGGCTTTTTGTCAGTTGTAACATTTTCGGCCATCTGTAAGTCTGTGTATAAAAGTAAGTCTGTATATATGTAAAATATATAATGATATATGCTCTTTTTTTCGCAGTATGAAAACCAATAATGATTTGATAAATTCGAGTCTGGTTTCAGACAGTGGAGGCAGCTCTTTGAACACAAACTTGTCTTATTTTAGAGAAGAATGCAGGAAATATGTATAAGTGTTGCTCCTCAGATCTCTGGGTAAATGTTGACACCAGCGATCATATTATTCCGCTCGTCTGTCTTAAACATCAAGTTATCGCTGAAGTTATTGTCTCTGCAAAAATACCTCATTCCGCAGCAGGAGTGTAGACTTACAAGGCTGTTCTTTTTTCACACCACATAATCTTCTTCCTGGTCATACATCTTTCCGTTTGTGGGAATGCGACACCCAGCTGTGCACCTCTTTTAAACCCCTCCGTCCCCCCACTGGCATGACAGTCTGCAGCTGCTTTCACACAAGCACTGAAAACCTGGAATTTTTTCTAGACATTAGCTGGAGGAGTCAAGTCCCTGGTACAAAGTCTGTGTGACATTTCTATCCTCTCTCCTGCAGCGCTATTGAACGACTCTGGTCTCCTGCACACTCACACTTCACCCCGAACCCAAACTAAATTCAGTATTTATTGTGGGGGATAGTTGGAGAATGCAGATGTCTCACACCTTTATTTCTAATCCCCTCTTTTGATAACTACAATTGGTCATATTATAGTGCAAAGCCTTGTTTTGATCTGCAGCTGTTTGTCCAATTAAAGTTTTACTCCATTACACTGTAAATACAAACTCAACACTTCTGCAACTATTTCAAATGTCTTAAACACTTGTAGCATTTCGGTGGACATGAATCCTTCATTTCTTGACAGAGCTTTTATTGTAAAATAATGTAACAGCATCCAGATGGGATCCCTCCTTCCTTCCCCACATGCTCCCTTCCTTCCAATAGTCAGAAACCAGCTAATGCATTAGCTAATCAACACTTACTGAGCATTACCTTTAAAAAGAAAGACGCTTCAAGACTCCATATGTTCCATGATTGCGGTTTATATGTGGAATTTCTATGCGATCAGACTTCCTACAGTTAAAGGACCAGTGTTTAGCACTCTATTGGCAGAAATTGAATGTTATGTTTTTATTAGTGTACAATCACCTGAAACTGAAAAAAAAACATTGTTTTTGTTTAGCTTAGAACGAGGCCTGGATATTTACATAGTAAATGTAGTGGGAGTGGGTCGTCTTCAACGTGTTCTGCCATGTTACCTGAAGGCCGTCGCAGGATTTCCTTCACACTTAAAGGAAGTGCCTCATTAATGAAACTGCTGCTGACCTCAATAACATGTATTTCTTGGATTATTGCAGTTCGTTTAACTCCTCTAGCCATAAGAAGTCAGTGCTTCTTCCCCTGTTGCTTGTTCAGAAATCTGCCACAAAAGTTATGTCTGATGTTAAACAAAGAGACCATTTCAGGCCTCGTGTGCCAGCTCCTTTCTGTTTTTAAACATCCTTCCATTACATTTACTGAAGATTTTTACTGCCCGTTGGCCATACTGCACCCTGAGGCCCTCTGACACAGCCGCTGTAGATCTACTGCCTTGTCTTCATTTTATTTATTCGTCGGTGGGAGACAGAAGAGAGCAGAGTATTTTCTATTAGATACTGGGACTGACTTGCGTCCGAAGCGTAGGTGCCAAATATAAAGCGGCATCATTTCTATATTTTAACTTTGAATGATGAATGTCTGCTGAGGCTTGTTTGACTTCTTGCTGTCTGTCATTTTTTTAGATTGGGTGTTGATTGTAAAATGGATTTATGTAAATTATGGGTTTCAGCTTATATCTTTGTGTCATTGAAAAGCATTCTACATTCATATGGTTTCCATACGTTTATTACCTGGCTGATTGAAAGAATGATTAATGCGTCGATGAGATACCCACAATTTCCCTCCATCCATCCAGTCGATCAGTCTGTTTGCTGACAGAATTCTCTCTGCTCGTCTCTCTGCTGTCAGTCTTTCTATTTGCGGCCACTTCATTTCCACTTCAATTTTCAGTTTGTATCTCTGGACATCTTTATCTGAATTATTTCAGAGAAATGCTAGCTTTGCAACCACAGAAGCAATCACCCATCCATTCTGAGGATCATTTTAACAGAAGTAAAACCATCTGCGAACTGCACAACACAATTAAATTAGGCAGGAAATTAGGTTTTCTAAATGGCATTGAACTTGTCTGTAAACAGACGACTAGCAGGGTGGTGTATTTTCATTTTAGTCAATATGAATCAACAGCATCCCCACTTTAAAATGTGTGTTCACTGCAAATTCAAACATTACTCACAATGTTTCTTTGCAAATGTTCTGTGGCTCTTTTCTCTTACAGAAAGCAGTCATCACTAATGTGTCCCCTGACGTCCTGTACCTGTTCAGAGTGCAGGCAGTGTGTCAGCACGACCTGCGCAGTGATTTCAGCCAAACACTGCTGTTCAGAGGTAGCTGGTTGTCATTATGTACTTTTGAAAATATTTCCAAAAATCAAACACAGGAAGCAGATTTTTGAAATGCTTGCTCCCGCTTTTGTTTTACAGCCAACACAACACGAATATTCGAAGGGTCTCGCATTGTGAAGACGGGGATGGTGAGTTGACCAGAAGATGGCAGTGCAATTTTTTTTTCATGTTGGTGACATTCACGTGATACTGTTGGACAATTACTTACCCTCTGCCCGTCTCCCTCAGCCCACGATTTCGCCAGCATCCTCGGCAGACATGGCTCCGATAAGTTCTGGTTCATCCACGTGGACGTCGTCTGGCATCCACTTCTCCATAGTCTCCATGGCAACGGGGATGGGCCCCTCCTCTAGTGGCAGCCAGGCCACGGTGGCATCGGTAGTGACAAGCTCGTTGCTGGCAGGCTTGGGCGTTGGTGGAGGGGTCATCTCTTCTTTGCCCAGTTCTGTCTGGCCCACACATGCGCCACAGGCCACTCACAACACCAACCGTCCCTCCGCCCCGCCTGCAAAGTCCAGCACTGAGCAGGCGGCTCCCCAGGGCTCTGAAGATAACCCGTCTGAGGACAACCAGGCTGCACGGGAGGGCGAGGAGGAGGAGGAGGGCGAGGGGGAGAGAGAAGGGGAGCAGGAGGAGGGAGAGGATGTGAAGAAGAAAAAGAACAAGATTGCACCCGATAATGAGGAGAAGCAAGGGAACAGCACTGTGGCCATAGATCCTTTCATCCCCACCCCTGCATCCACAGCCAAAGAGAAAGGAGAAGGGAGGCCTGCAGGCAATGGCACTGCGATAGCTGCGAGTACTGATGACGAGCAGTTAGTTAACGTGGAGAGGAATCCCACAGATGTGAATGTGGTCTCCACTCAGGAGCCCCGCAATGACAGTGCTGAGATGCAGATTCCCCAGAGCTCCACGCTGTCTCCGAAGATCAGCAGTGATGGGAAGAATCTCTGGCCTTTCACTGTCCACACTGGTGAGCAGGCGTCTTTCTTTCACACAGACAGGACACACTTTCTTTCAGTTTGTATTCCCTTCACTCTTCATAAGCCACGCTGCCTTGTTGTCGGCTATCACACATGGGCTAAACGTCTCTGCAAAGCAGGATTCTGTCAACAGTACCCCCAGATATGGGGCAGGAATTTAACATAACAAATAACTTGATTTAAGACTGTATTTCACAGTGGTTATCATCTCAGTCAAAGACAAAGCTCCAGGCTTTTGTGTCAGTACAACACGGAGCCCTGAAGGCAGAAGTGAGAAGTGAGGCCGCCGCAAGGGATCTGCCCCGAGGAAATCCCTTTAGCATATTTAAGAAAAAAACTGCTTCAAGGGAGAGTGTATGAATAATATTTTTGCCCAATTCTTTTTTTTTTTTACCATCCTTATCGACATAATGTTAGAAATAGAACAACTATCATGATCATTGATAGAAAGCTGTAACCAAGTGCTCCTGCTTTGCTTAGGGTTTTGAAAAATATCGTTTTGATCTGCACAAGCAGAGGAATTATGTTTTTGAATGAGCCTCATCTGAATCTGTCGGGGCCAAAACCAAAGCTGGTTTGGTTTGAGATTCTTTCTTTGCAATTGGATTTCATCATTATCAGACTCCAGCGGTGTATTCATGGGAGAGTTGGCGATGTCCGTGGGTCATGATGACGCATGGAAGGATGGGAAGAGTTTAGGTTAGAATAAGGCTAAAGAAAATAATAAACATGTAGGCCTATAATGGTAAATCACACATTAACGGTGCTATATGTAAGTTCATGCTATCACAACAGACCCAATGTTAGCATTAACAGCTATTTAGACGTTAGTCTTCAATAAAAATCACAAGTTCAGCTTCCATGCTCTTGGCGAGCATCAATCACCACCACCACCACCACCCGCTCCCAGCTCGAAACCATATGATGAACTTGCAAAGTTTCTCCTGGACTGCTGAGTAAACAGCTGTTAATGAGCGTCGGCCCTTTGGTGGGAGCAGAAACGTACATTTTACCATAACAGGCCAGTTTATCATTCTCTACGTCTTCATTCTTAACTGAACTCGTCCCTTCCCTCCATGGATCTGACCCAGAGACTCTTAGAATGATGAGCCAAAAACACGGCCCCCGTCACTGTGAGATTCTCCAATTTTATTTGCAAATAAAAACTTATGCTGTCAGAATACGTTTTCATCAACATCCCACACCAGTGCACTTTGAGCTTTGGCAAATGAGTTGGTGTTAACTCTGCCGAATATTTACCCGTGTAATTTGTGCATGCATTATGTTCCAGACAGGACCACTTTGTCCAACGTTACACGAAGCCCATCTCCGGGGATGGGCAGGATGGTGTGGATTGTCCCCCTAGTGGTGGTGTCTGCTCTCACTCTGCTCTGCCTCATAATGCTGCTGATTGTGATGGTCTATTGGAGGTGAGGAAAAGGTTCAATAATAAATATATATTATATCTATTATATTATATATAATATTTATATACAGTAAGAGAGTAATCAAGTGGTATTACATATAGAGGTGGTTCATCTTGATAAGGGTATTACTGAGGATATATAAGCAAGGCGCCCCTCACCCACACTGACCTCAACACACTCTGTTTGCGTGTCTGGATATCCCAGTCCGTCTGCCCCACTGTCTAGCTTGATGTGTCCGTGTTAACATTCGCGCGCCTTCCTTGGAACACGTTTGGCAGTAAGACTTCTTTTCTGCCGGCACGTCGACATCAGACCCATCACCCTGCCGAGTCGGGGGCTGGTGACCTGAAGGCCGTGCGGTGCCAGCAGGGGTCCCAGCTGGGCCATTATCTGCCGGGCTGATTTCCAGCCACGCTATTAGAGCCCCAGTAATTACACGAGCCAGAGCCACTGGCACATGTGGGACGGCTAATGAGTCCGAAATAGCACCGAGGACCATTTCCCAAGCTCGCTGCAGACATAAGTCGGTACCTGCAATGTGTTTGAATGTTATAAATTCTTCTAAATGCACACCTTTATGGCCCAATAACACTGCGGTGTATATAGTGTGTGCCGTGATATAAATATTGAAGCCTGGTTATCAGCTCTATATAGGTGTTAAAAACACAGACAGATGACTGTAGTGGATTCAGTCGGTCCACTGCTCAAATGCCGCGACAGAGTTGTGGCATTTGAGAAGCAGAGCAGGGGCCGCTCTGAGATTAGAAATGGCGATCACAGCTGCTGTTGTGACAACGCAGACGGTTCACACACAACGTCTGCTCGCCGCGGGGAAAGACTACGATAAAAGATGAAATCAACCCGCTCACACTGTCTTTACTCCTCGTGCACTGCGTAGGCTCGCTCTCTGACAGTGCCGCTATTAAACCAAGTGAATATCTTTGCTGGCAGATGTTTTCTTCATTAACAGTTTAATATTATAATCCATTTGATTTTCTAAGTGTTAATTGAAAAAATATGTAATCAATGGACCATCTATGCTGAAGTTTAATATGGTTGTCTTATCTTTTGCTTGTCTTGATAATCTTGGATTGGATCTTAGAGTCCATCTACGGTGGAATTAATTTGCTGTGGTTACAGAGCACATCTGGAAGCCTCCGAGGCTCGGGGTGTTTGCTGGAAACTCGCAGATGTTCTACCGAGAACAAATCCCATCCTGTGTGTTAAGTGACTTGGTGATGTCGGTGTTAAATGGGATGCTTCACTCCGGTTCCTTTACACTTGAGATTCATTCGTGGAAACTCATTTCATCCCAGTTTCCGTTCCCCCAACGCAAACTATTCCTCTGTGTGCCTGGGACAGAGTCAGGAGGGGGGGGGGGGTTGTTACCTACTCCACACCCACACCCACAGGGAGCCATTAGATTGGGAGTCTGTGATGCAAGCCAGAGGGAGATCTCCTCCCCCATTGTTTTTTTTTTCTTCATCCTACCCCATTTTCACTTTCTCTCTCCCTCCCCATCTCTCTGTCTTTCTCTATCTTTTTTAAATCCAGTGCAGCCTTTTTATTTTTGTTCCATCTGTCTTAAAGAATGACTAGCACCTGCTCCCTCCTCTGCATCAAGTACAGGTAGGATTTAACCTGGGAAATGCTGGTTGTGGAATTAAATATGGGTCTTTTTTATTTGCATCCATTAGTTTACATTGTATTGTGTGTGTGTGTGTGTGTGTGTGTGTGTGTGTGTGTGTGTGTGTGTGTGTGTGTGTGTGTGTGTGTGTGTGTGTGTGTGTGTGTGTGTGTGTGTGTGTGTGTGTGTGTGTGTGTGTGTGTGTGTGTGTGGGTGTGTGTGTGTGTGTGTGTGTGTGTGTGTGTGTGGAGGTGGTGGAAGCGGTGGATGTGCAGGATGTCCAGAGGACCTTGAAGATGTCTCACTCAGAGACCACCTCTGTTTTTCATGGACATGCTAAAATTATGGAACCTGAGGCTTTTTTCTTACTCAGATAATTATTCTTTTTATTCATTTTATTTTTTTAAATGCAGAAAGTCATGTCTTTAACCTCTAATGTAGCCCTAGTCTTAAAATTCTTCATCCAACTATCCAAAGTTTTATTTGCACATCTATATTATATAGATAGATAACTCATAAACCGCGGCTGCCTTCAGGCCTCGACTCAGCAGTGATTTGACCAGATTATCGCTCTGTTGGCTTTGGACCTGGAACCTTGCAACATTTGGGGGTGAATCCCCTACAGGGTGTGCATCGGCTTCTTGAAACATCATGACTTGTGGATAAATGTTGAATTTCCAAGTGTCCGTCTTATCGAAAACAAAGATCAACTACAGCAGCAGCTACTGGGACACAATCATCACCACTTTCTCTTGAAATAAAAAAAGCTCCTCTAAGTTGATTTTGTTCTCCTCGTAAAGTTGGCAGGGTTTCAGGAAGGCGGTGTGGAAATGGGTTTGGATTAGTTGTCTATTTGGCGCTGCGCTTTGCGTCGCTGAAAGTTGTTTACCTGTTCCCTGTAGCCGCTCGCTCTACCTGTGTGCGATCAGCTGTGTCCCAGCTACTCTGGGGTTTTCATTAGCGGTTTCTCTGCCGCTCTTGTGTCATTCTCCTCAACATTCAGATGCCGATGTTGACAGACCGGATCAGAGAACAATGGGATAACGACTCCCTAATGCACTCCACTGTGGCATTACCTGTGTTGTTTCACTGTGCTGCTCTCTCGCTGTGTCCCTGTAGGAGATTTTTCCAGACAGCTCACTTCTATGTGGAGGAGAGCAGCTCGCCACGGGTGGTGGCCAATGAAAGTATTCCAGTCATCCCTATACCAGGTGAGCCACACTTTAATTATTATTTTTAAAAGATTCACACATGGAGTCTTCAACATCCATCATGTTATGTCCAGGGGAATTCACACTGTTCACAGTTTGCTCTCAGATCAGTGATTCCCAACCAGGGGATGTATGATAATATATTGCGGTACTTGTGTGTTTGTACCCCAGGGTGCACGTCTGCAGTTACCTGTCACCCGTCACCCGTCACCCGTGTGTGTGTGTGTGTGTGTGTGTGTGTGTGTGTGTGTGTGTGTGTGTGTGTGTGTGTGTGTGTGTGTGTGTGTGTGTGTGTGTGTGTGTGTGTGTGTGTGTGTGTGTGTGTGTGTGTGTGTGTGTGTGTGTGTGTGTGTGTGTACGCAGTAAATACAGCATTTCACTATTTAGCAAGCGGACAGAAGAAGTTGAAAGCCAGTTAAAACAATCAGCAGGAAATTATGGATCAATGGTCAAATATCTGAAAGTACTTGAGTTCATTTGAAAGTGCTGTGGGGTTACGTCTGACAAAGAAAAGTAAAAGAACCACTGTACATATAATTGAATCTGTTCTTCAAATTCATTTATCCTAATAACGTGTGTCTATGAGGCCGAAACTGAAAAATCACCAGAACGACAAATGAATCTCGACTCGCTGAGTGATTAATGTCGACTGATACAGCCCACATCCATGAGTCAGCATTAACCATCTTCAAACGGTTTTACTCTTTTAGCCTGATGTCTACATTTGCCCAGTTTCTGTTCATTTACATATGCTGCGACTCGGGGACGGAGCAGCTCTGTGAGACTGGCTTTTCTCAGTCTTTAATGTCCCGGGCTGTTGCAAGTGGCAGCTTGTTGATAGCAGACTTTCCTTTCACAGTCGCTTAAAGCTCAGGGACATTTCAGTGCTGTGATATCACAGGTGATGCACAGCCGACGCGAGTATTTACTCAGCATTTATTCAGGTCTTATTGCTTGGGTTTATTATTCCTTTTTCTTCTCTCTTAATAACTAATAACTAATAACTAATAAAAGATAGTTATATACATTTTTTGGCCAAATTGACATAATTTGAATGTAAATAGAGAAAATTAGACCACTGTTAAAAGTATTGTGAGTAGCGATGTGGGACATGCGAGCGCACGTGTGAACATATATCCGTGCAGGAGTATTTTCTGACTAGAAAAAAAAATTGTGCCTAATCAGGCTTACTCCCTTTTATCTTTTGAGCACCCAAAGTGATGAGGCTGATTAGTCTCTCGACTCAAACACGGGGGAGGGGAAGACGTTTTGATAAATGAATTGATTAGAAACCCAGAATTCACCTTTGTGCTGCAAACCACTGAGGCGAGTAAGAGACCTGAAGGGCCCCAGCTGCAGCCGTGTGTTGGTTAAGGCATTGGCCGCCGTCATCAGTGATGGCAGCTGGGTCCCCTGCTCTATTGTCCCGGTGCGATGGAGACCAGCCTCGTCAGAGAGCCCCCCGTGTGTGATTTGGGGCTGATTTGGCTCAGATGAGACAGATGCTCCCCTCTGTAAATGCTCAAATTACTGATGTTATGTCTTTTTGATGGTGTGCCATATAAAACATATAATGTATATGGTAATAGAGATATCACACATTGTTTTTCTTTATTGTCACTAAGAAAAATAATCCAGCTGTTTTTAGACACAAGCTGTGGAAAATGTTGTGCAAAAGTTCGTGTGGACATTTTCTGGAGGTTGGGATGAAGTCAGCGGGAGATGGTCAGAGTCAGACACGTTCCCGCCAACAGGAAGAGAGATTTCCTACTCTGACTTTTTCTGGAACTTTTACAAGGGGGCTGGCATGACCAGTTCAGAAAATATCCAGCGCACATTTGCGTTCTCACAAACAGCTCCTCCGGAAAATTTGAGGAAAATGTCCAGACTTCAGGACATGTCTGAAAGCAGCTTATGAAAAAAACTCTAGGTAACTGATTCAGTGACAATAAGCCCTATGTTACATTTATTGCCTGTGATATTGAAATGTATAATAGTTACATATGTCATTAGTTTCCTTGTGTGTATTGCCAACATACAAGCAAACTACTAGCTCATACACACACACACACACACTCAGTGTATATTCTACATGTACAGTAATTGGGACTTTTCTTAATGTTTTCTTCAGATGACATGGAGGCCATTCCCGTGAAGCATTTTGTCAAACACATCATGGCGCTCTATAAGAACAACCTACAGGGATTCGCTGAGGAGTTTGAGGTATGCTGCAAACACCACTTGATATCAATGATGATCAGTTTTCATCGTCTACATTTGCCACAATGTTTTAATTGTGACTCCAAAACAAATCAAAGCACGTTCGTCGTCTTCAGTCGTGCCGACATGTGTGGATTTTAGTAAAAAATTCTCAGCAACTATTAAAGTGACAGCCATAAAATGTGATACACACTTAAATGCCTCAGGATAAATTGTAATAACTCTGGTGATCCTCTGACTTTTCGAAACAAAATTAAATTCTTTCGAGTGCTTCAGTTTATCTCCAAATACCCGTTGACTGCTGACATTACCATCAGCCTCAGCTCTACTTTAGGTTTGATTCTAATTAGCACTCAGTATTCTAACATGGTACATGGGGATGGTTTACATGACAAAGATTATTTATATCTGCGTGTCATCAGCGCGTTAGCATTGACGATGTGAGCGTGTCAGTGTGCTGACATTTGTATTTGGCTCAAAGCAAAAGCTCTGACTAAATTCAGCCTCACAGAGCCGCGAGCGTCGCCACAGAGTTTCCTTTTCCTCATTTAAGTAAGTTGTGATACACCGCGCGGCACAGCTCAGCACAGTTCATGTCCCCGTCTTTTGTGCAAACGCTGTCTGCAAATAGGCCCACGTCTGAACACCGGAGAGAGACTATTTTCTACCCCCGTTCGTGTGCAGGGTTACTGATTTTGAACAGATGGTTGACGGAGAGACGGAGAGAGAGGAATCTAGAGAGACGGGGGTAATTAGAGATGGTCTGTCTGCTGGTTGACTGGCTGGGAACACACTCTCTGTGTAGCCAGGTTAGAGAATGAGGCGAGAGCTTCGCCCCTGAGAGGTTCCCTTTTAATTGGGGTCATCTGATGTGAAGCTTGTGTGTGTATCATTTAGAGAGAGAAAAAAAGCACTACAGTGAAAATGTGTCGGAAAGCATTGTTGTCTATTAGGGGTGGGTGGGTGCACCGTGGTGTTGTGAATGACAAGAGGAGAAGGTGATCCTCCCGGAGACTTGAGCTCAAACCCCGGTGGCAGTAAGCATCTGCTCTGCTGAAGTGCCCTTGACCAAGGCACTGAACTCCTGCCAAAAAGTTCTGCTCCGCAGTTCATCCTGAGCTCTGAGGTCCTCATGCAGGAGGCGAGTTCAGTAAAAAAGGCCAATAATAATATCAACTTCTTTAAAGATAATAATTCAACTAAATCTCCTGTAAAAAAAATGTAATCTTTCCGTTTCTTTCTCCAGGAGGTTCAACGCTGTACGGCCGACCTGAAAATCACAGCAGAACATTCCAATCACCCCGACAACAAGCACAAGAACAGATACATCAACATCGTGGCCTGTGAGTGAGCTGTGAAATCTGATTATGATGTGTGCTGCTGCAGAATCCAATACTATTAAAAAAAAAAACATGTTTTCATCCTTTTTAATAATTCACACAAATATGTCGATGCTTTTCCCCAGATGACCACAGCAGGGTGAAATTACGAGCTCTGGCGGGGAAAGATGCCAAACATTCAGATTATATGAACGCCAACTATGTGGATGTGAGTTTTAACGACCACTTGACATATCAGAATCATTTAAGGTTTTTGTTTTCTTTATTTGCTTTAATATCTCTATATTTCGTTTTATTTTTTGTGTTTGCAAGTTTGTCTAATTTACTTGCTGAACTTTCCCGAATGAAACCAAGAGTGGGTTGTGTTAAGAAACAATTCACGGTGCTGAATGCCACGCTGACTGTTTCATTTTGAGGTATCAGAATCATAAAAACAACAGAACCAATAAAAATGGGATATCTATTTAAAAAAAAAAAATTTGATTAATATATAAATATTTACAATATCTGTGAGAGAAAGGAATGGATGTCTTGTGTCAGTGAACCAGTCATACGAGCTTGATCAGGGGTTGCGGGTGATTGATGCGATATTGATCACATATTGCTGGTAACTGTACTCCACGACTGTCCCGCTGCAGGGCTACAACCGCCCCAGAGCTTACATCGCTGCCCAGGGTCCGCTCAAGTCCACGTTCGAGGATTTCTGGAGGATGGTGTGGGAGCAGAACACTGGAATCATCGTCATGATCACAAACCTGGTGGAGAAAGGCAGAGTACGTTCACTTTTATCACTCACTGACTGAACACAGAAGATGGGTGACTTCATCACTGTACTTAAATGTGTCAGAATGTCATTAATCCAGTGTGTTGTGTCCCTCCAGAGAAAATGTGACCAGTACTGGCCGACGGAGAACAGCGAGCAGTACGGAAACATTGTGGTGACGCTGAAAAGCACCAAAGTGCACGCCTGCTACACACTGCGGCGTTTCCTGATAAGGAACACGAAAGTTAAAAAGGTAACTGAAGCTCCAGAAAACTTTACTTTTATCCGGCGAATCTTCTTCGAAGCTGCATATTTGGGGATGAAAAGTTGTATTGGGACTTTTGTGACTCCAGAAGAATCTGTTTGAAGTCTGACAAATTGACTTAAGTCCGTGTCAGCTGGGTCTGAATACTACAACAAGTTTGAACATGAAAAAAAAACTTTGGTTGTGCAGTTAGAACCGAGATCTCACCAGACCTCTGTAGCCCACTCTTCATCTCCGCTTGAGGCTCGAGACTCAAGGCTACATCAGCTGCTTAAAGCACAGTACAGGCGAGTCTCCAACTGATCTGTTAGATACGTTGCATTGTGGGTAATGTTGGTGTCAGGTTTTGGCAAGGAACAAGATTGTGTGGGATGAAAAAGGTGATTACTCCCGATGTCATGGTGCTTCGCTAAATCGGCGGAATACTCCTTTAAGGAATGTACTTCAAAGTAATTCAGGTACTTGCATATTGGCTTCACTTTTCCGGACCCGGTGACTACGTCCATTTGTATACACAGTCCACGGTTGCCACTCGGGTGTGTGTGATGTGTAAATCTTCACTTAGTGAACACTACAGTTCTACTACACGATAGTTATGACCGTGCTGATGATTTTGGGCTCTGTGTACAATAAACGACGGGTCTGCGTTGTGTTCTCACCAGGGCCTCGTCTGCTCTTGCGTTTCAGAGTCAGAAGGGGAATCCTAAAGGGAAGCTGAACGAACGCACCGTGGTCCAGTATCACTACACTCAGTGGCCTGACATGGGAGTACCAGAGTACACGCTCCCCGTGCTCACTTTCATCAACCGCTCGTCCGCGGCTCACGCTGCCGACATGGGCCCCGTGCTGGTGCACTGCAGGTACACAGCGTTATTACTGAGCTCCTGGGCTTAATAAGTGTTACACTTATGACTGTCACACGCTCACATTTGCTGACCTGGTCGACGGCTCCCTCTATGGTCCGGCCGTTACGCTCATATTGCTTCTTTTTTTGTTGTTGCCCTCTGCTCTTTCAGTGCAGGGGTTGGGCGCACGGGAACCTACATTGTCATCGACAGCATGCTTCAACAGATCAAGGACAAGAGCTCGGTCAGTGTCCTGGATTTCCTCAAACACATCCGCACACAACGGAACTACCTGGTGCAGACTGAGGTGAGAAAACCCTGAATCATCAGCTCGCGCTGCAAAACTGGCATTGTTTCCCCCACATTAGGAAAGGTCAGGATTAAAGATTAATAGGCAGTTATGGAAGCTCGGTTCAGTTCGATACTCTTGGCTCGAGTAAAGGTCACACTTATACAAATTTACTGCGGCACAGTACAAACTGTAACGTACTCACCACAATACAGATTAATGCACAAACACCACAATAGTGGTGTGTGTATATATAGATGCCCCCTTCTCCCAATATCAGTTTTGTAAGTGTGAAATCATGTTTATTAAATGTCAAATAGTCCAGTTTAAATTCACAATTGTTTAATTTAAAGATTATAAACCATGTACACGTAATGTGCAATATTTTAACTGTGTTTGTATATCTGATAAAATTTAGATGACGATGCTCTGGATTTTCTATAAGTATCTACTTTTTCTTTTTTCACTTCCTTACTTTAAACCATATTTTTTTTTCTTTTCTGTGTCCCTAACAGAGACTGTTTGTGTTCATACTTCTGCGTTTTCACGCTTCTTAAAACTTCAACTTCATTTTATTTTTGATGCAAATATCGTACATTTTACTCCACTACGTTTATTTTAAACATTTAGTTACTTGTTACATTGCAGATTCAAATTAGCCATGCAAACTATGATCAATAATAAGTTATGATGTGCGATTATAGATGAAGTAACTCAACACAACAACAGCATGAAGCGATGCAGCAGGACAGATCTACTGATTTAAGTGCAGTGCTATGTTTACATACATCCACACAGCAAATATTCACATATGTGATTAATTTAGATGGATGTATCGCAAATCATGTAATTTATCCGATTTTTATTTTTTATTTTTTATTTGAATCAATCCCTGTTGTCACATATAGTTTTGAACACCGATACCGTGTCCCCACAGGAGCAGTATGTTTTCATCCACGACGCTCTGATGGAGGCCATCCTGAGCAAAGAGACGGAGGTGCCCGCCTGGCAGATCCACGGTTATGTCAACAGCATCCTGACGCCCAACTCAACAGGCCACACGCGGCTGGAGAAGCAGTTCAGGGTGAGGCTGACTCGCCCCCGTTAGACGAGCTGTCACCGTCCGCGCTGACAGCGCCGGGTGAAATTCAGGCGATCTTCGGATCAGAAGCTTGTTAGCAGCTTTTTTCGCTGTGGCTTCCCCCGTTTCCAGACGGGAATAGACTGAGGGCGACTCTGATGACGGCTGTATTAAAGTCATGTCTGTCAACCCTGCCGCCTCGCGCAAAGCCTGGTGAATGTCTCATCAAGCTCCTGCTCTTTCAGCACCAGGAGAGACAAACTCATTTTATTTCCCGCTAAATGTCATTTCCTCCTGAGTGTCACATGCTCTTTATTTACGTAAGAGACTGAGCTATTGTTCTCGGCCGTTACACAATATTATATATCTTTTTTTTCTCGTGTCTGCTTTTAATTTCCAGTCGACGATTTTCTGATCTGCCGGTCTCTGCTTTCTCTCTCACCAGCTGCTAACTCAGTGCAACACGCGCTTCGTGGAGTGCTTCAGTGCCCACAAAGACTGCAACAAGGAGAAGAACCGCAATTCCTCGGTGGTTCCCTGTGAGTATCTTATCTGTTCTAACCACAGCGATGCTCACGACCGAGCTGCGGTTTCAGAGAAGGTCAAGGTCGAACATGTGATCCTGCCGAAGTCGGTTCGCAAAACAAGAGAGGATGAAGTTTTTATCAAAAGCATTTCTGACCAATTCCATCTGTCCTCTGCTGATAATCTTTCCCTGAAAAACAATCAGAATCAGAGTCGGGGACATCTTCAAATGTGGTTTTTCCTATTTTTCAGTCAGTAAATTATTAAAGACAGTTCATATTCTAAAATTAGAATCTATTTCCATAATCCTATAAGTTAATCTTTCTACGCCTTCTTGGCTCCCTGACAGGAAACAGGGGTGCTTGTTGCTATAGCAACAGTAGAGGACTGGTAATGAATGTGTGCATTATCAGGCAGTGCAATATTGTCGAGCCCGGCTTTGTGATTTAAGGCGTGTGTTTGTTTTTTTCTTCCCATCTCTCTGCCTCTTCACAGCGGAGCGAGCGAGGGTCGGACTCACCACTCTGCCCGGGATGAAAGGAACAGATTACATTAATGCGTCTTACATAATGGTACAGTCGGCCTCTTTATCCTTCCTTTTTTTTTTATAGATTCTAATTGACAGGTCGACAGTTCTTTATGATCATTTCTGGAAAAATGAAAAGTAGTCTTTTGTCGGTCGGCTTTCAAATTGATGGTACATGGATTGTATTTAGTCCTTAGCTTTTCTAGTCTTAAAGACTTCTCAAAGCACTCTACAGCACAAGTCACATTCATACACTACCAGAAGAGCCGCCAGAGGCAAATCATAAAATTTCTGCCCAAAATTTCTTTCACAACCATCCATCATCAGTGTGTGGAAAAAACGTGTGAGCTTCAGAAAGACTAACCGCTCGCCTCTGTCACCTCAGGGTTACTACAGGAGTAATGAGTTCATCGTGACCCAGCATCCTTTGCCCCACACCACCACCGACTTCTGGAGGATGATTTGGGACCATAACGCTCAAATTATCGTCATGTTGCCTGACAACCAAGGCCTGGTATGAAACGATGAAATATAATAAGATGGTCTTCTTCTTTTTCTTGAATCAAAGTGTCTTTGTTTAATTAGTCTCCTGGTTAATTCAGATTCAGGGAAAAAAAAAAAGTATATTATTATACAGTGAAAAATAAACATTAGTGAAAAATTCTAATGAATATAGTGCTCGTGTTGCTCTTCCTCCGCAGGCTGAGGATGAATTTGTTTACTGGCCGAGTCGGGAAGAGGCCATGAACTGCATCGCCTTCACCGTCACGCTCATCAGTAAGGACAGACTGTGCCTCTCCAACGAGGAGCAGATCATCATTCACGACTTCATCTTAGAGGCCACGCAGGTACCCGCCTCCTCCTCCGCCTCCTCACATGTTCCCCACACAGTGTTTCAACCTCGAAATGTGATGATAATGTCATACTGTGGCAGGTGTGTTGTTGACACTTCTCCCGTTTGTGTGACAGGACGACTACGTCTTGGAGGTGAGACATTTCCAGTGCCCTAAGTGGCCGAACCCTGACGCTCCCCTCAGCAGCACCTTCGAGCTCATCGGTGTCCTCAAGGAGGAGGCGATGACTCGGGACGGCCCCACCATCGTCCACGATGAGTATGTCTGTGTTTACCTCTGTCAACACAGGAAAAGTCTGTTTGTAAGGCCCAATGCAAGAACAGTGTTTCATAATGAGTCCAGGTTCACACTCTGTTGCGTGTTGTGTGAGGTGCTGTACTAAGGCTCCATCCTGATCTAAATTTCGAGGGTTCAAAAGTGGTAAAAAAAATTACATTTTTGCTTTTTATTTGCTAAACGCTAATATTGGGCTGCGACTAACTTTCGATTATTTTCTTCATTCATCGATTTGTTGTTTGTTCCATGAAATGTCATGAAATGGTAAAAGGAAAACAAAAACAACGTTGAGGGTGTTTCCCAAACCCCGACATGATGTATGGTTTTGTCCACAAACCAAAGATATTCAGTTTGCTGTCATAAAGGAGCAAAGAAACCAGGAAATTGTCCCATTTAAGAAGCTGAAATCAGATCATTAAGACTTTAAATAAAAAAAGACTTAAAGTAATTAATTGATTATCAAAATAGTTGGCGATTGATTTAGTAGTTGACTATGAATCAATTTATTGTTGCAGCTCCACTGTATTATTTGAAGTAGTAGGATGATGAATAAGGAACTAAACGCTGAGTGTTCCATGAAGAGTTTTGACTCCTGGCACATTTACCAGCTCTGAGAATCAGCCGACAGCGGCAGAGATGAACAAAAACAACATATAGTCCCATAACAACTTCCACCGACTTCAGTGAGCTCAGCTTCTGTTAGTGAAAACAGCAGTGAGAGCGTCTTCACTGAAGGTCCTCACAGTCAATCGTCTTACTCAAGCTGTCACAGTTGCTAACGTCAACTTTCTGTATGGAAATCACACTTTTTATAGTTTAATTTACAAGTTAAACGACGCAAGTTGTCATTTGATGCGATGTTTGATGACACATCGTAGTAGATGTGGTATGAGACAGACGCGTGTCCTACTGAGCTTTTTTCGATTCTTCCCCTCAGGTGTGGAGCAGTGTCGGCGGGGATGCTCTGCGCCCTCACCACTCTCTCCCAGCAGCTGGAGAACGAGGGCGTCGTCGACATCTATCAGGTGGCGAAGATGATCAATCTCATGAGGCCGGGAGTCTTCACTGATATAGTGAGTAAAAGGCAAAAAAAACAGAAAACCCCCTCCATGTTTCTGTCCCAGGCTGAAAACCCACCTGTTCGTGTTCAGACTGCACCACGTCCTTGATTAGAAAATTTAAAAAATCTAAAAGGGAGCACTTGAAACGGTTTTTGCCAGTTGGAAAATGGTTTATGTTTTCTAATGATTCTTGCACTTGTTGGGTAATAGCTTCCTGGTTGAATCACTAAATGAATGTAATGTAATAAGAGCACTGAGAGAGCACGGACCAAACTGAGTGTTGATGGCCACAGTGGGCAGCTGCTTTCAACCAGAAAAGATCAAGTTTATAAAGTGATATGTCAATACCGTGTTTGCAGCTTGTTCTGCTGCCCCCATGTGGCCAGAGAATATGTAAAAATCAATTAATACTGCTGAACATATCAAACACTTGCCTTAAAATAGCTCTATGGCCACTGTGGAGGAGGTGACCCGTGGTGTTAACCTCTGTGTGTGTGTGTGTGTGTGTGTGTGTGTGTGTGTGTGTGTGTGTGTGTGTGTGTGTGTGTGTGTGTGTGTGTGTGTGTGTGTGTGTGTGTGTGTGTGTGTGTGTGTGTGTGTGTGTGTGTGTGTGTGTGTGTGTGTGTGTGTGTGTGTGTGTCCAGGAGCAGTACCAGTACCTTTACAAAGCCATGCTCAGCCTGGTCGGTACCAGGGAGTGCGGCCTGAGCCCCATGCACATGGACACTAACGGCGTGGCGGTGATCGCAGACGAGTCGGACCCCGCGGAGAGCATGGAGTCGCTCGTCTGAGGACATTCTGACGGGCACTTACTTTGTAAAAACCTGAGAACTTTTCTGAGGCCTTTTTTTGCCAGACTATTGATTAAATGAATAACCTTATTACTTTTTTATACTGATAAAGGTTTTTTGATATTTATGTTTTGGGGGGGGGGGGGGGGGCGGTTGTCCTTTATTTCTTGTCTTAAATGTTATCCTGCTGAGCGTTTGCACCTGTTTTAAGTTGACGTGAGGAAGAAAGAAGAAAAGAAAAAAGCAGCTCTGTCCGGTTTGCACTAAACTATCAGTGTTACTGCCTACATCCAGCAAGAGTTCAATTCTGGCTACACGACGACAAGACTGGGATGTCTGGAGCCGCAGTGAGACGAACCGGGAGGCGTTCAAGACGAAACGCGGCACCACAACGGAGCCCAGCATGCATTGTCACTTTGTCACCTCGACGAAACAAAACTGTTCTGAGGCTCCGCTCCCACACGCGTGAAGAGACTCTGACCTGCCTAATATTCACATACTGTCCAAATATCTCACTGCTGTCGTGTGTAATGTACCTATGGCTTATTTTGTTTAAGTGTGTTACAACATGTAATGTGAACATTTATTGCTTTTTTAGAGGGATTTATATTGTTATATTGTTTTGGAATATATCCTTAATAGCCAGCCAATGTTTATGTTTTTTTCTTTTAGTACTTTCGTCCACTGTTTTTTTGTGTAGATTCATATTTTTTGGAGATGCTGTAGCTTTTCATCAACGGCCTACACGACTCCACGGGTTTTATTTATCAGCATTTTCACGCTTTTGCACCCTCAACTGTCACAAGCTCAACGGTTACGACATGCGATGGGTTTGTGTTGACACAATGCAACGCCTGCAAAAAAGCATTTGCCCCCACACTTAAAAAAAATCTTCATGCTTTTGTTTTGCAACGTTGAGTCACAGAGGATGTGATGAGGGCTTTTGGCAAATCTATCAACGTGAAAACAAATGTCCGCAAATTGGTCAAAATGAACTACTAGTTTAAAATGGATTATGGAGTGACATCAATTGATACAGGAAGTTTTCACTTTAATTCACTCTCGAATCTTTGTAGATCAAAGATTGACTGCTTCTCTTTCTGACTGTCCTGTCGAACTGTGAGTGAGCGGCTGTGTCCTGCCACTAACTCTGGACCGGATTGAGGTCTGGACTTGATTATTTTCCCCTTCAGGACATTAAAATCAATGTTTTAAAAACACTCCCACATAGTTTTGACTTTGTATTTGGGTTCACATCAATCTTGAAGGAAAGTAAGACTTGCAGAGGCTGCTGCAGAGCGACATCCTCACCAGGCTGCACGGTCGTGGCGCTGTGTTACTTTTCACATCAGATTTGTGAGGATGTCCTCCCTTGGAACATTTGCAGCTGTGCCTTACTCTATTTTTTTTGTTGATGCGATTCGGAAATAATTTCCTCTCTCAATTTGTACTGATTAGAAACTTGTCCCTGATGCGTTGGAATATTTGATCAGTTTTCATGTTGACGGTTTTTGCCAGGAGACTTGACTAAATAGCGTTTGGACTTCTAACATTTTTTTTCCCCACTTAGTTTCCTGCTGTACAAATTTCACTTTGACAGCAGCTTTTTTCTTTTGATCAGTGCCCCAAAAAAAATCCTAATTACATCCACTGCGACTCAAAATTGCAAATGAATAAAACATGAAAAAGTCCAAATGGTTGGGACTACTTTTTACTGGTAGTGTAGATGTTTTTTATTTTATTTTTTTTTAATATGGTGGCTTGATGCTTTATTTGTAACCAAAGATGTGGTTCCAGTTTGTAACATGCAAGTTGGTTTTGTCCTGAAATCTATTTAATAACTAGAATATAAAATCTAAATGGTGCAGTGCAGATTTCCAGTGTCCAAGGTGAGAATGTAACCAGAGTCAAACATGTTTCTGTTCCCGCCTCACAGTAGATAACCAGAGGACACGATGCTTTCCTCACTCCGCACATTAGACTAGAAGATACAAGAATTTGTATTTTTTATTTGGGCTGATATTCTGTCTCCGCACTATTTTGTGGCTAATAATTCCCCTTTTTAACCCTGATTTACTTTTTTTTTTTTTCATTTTTTCTTTCTGCTGATAACATCTGCTTCTCTATTAAAGGGGAGTTTACTAAGTCCAGTGAAGATTCTCCAACATTTGGAGGAAAGTCCAGATTACCGATCACTAAGTTCAGCAACACAAGCTTTTCTTTGCTGCAACTATTTTTCCTTTCTTTCTTTCTTTTGTATGAACGCCAGCGTCGTCTGGGTTTGATATTTCCACGCGTTTAAAACGTGAGTGCTTGGTTTGCTTCGAGAACAAACGACTGACTTCAATCTCACTTTTGTGATTATAGACAGACTTATGTATTTTCCTACAAAGATTTGGTTTGAGCAGTGGCCCCTGTGACAGATTGTACTTCACTCAAAATCTCCACTGCAAAATTCGCCAACGTCCACAATCACACCTGCCCCTTGCCGGTGTCCGGACCACAATGTTGTGACGGAAAGTGCAGGATGTCACCCTCAGTGGATCCAGTCAGGGTGCGTCTGACTTGTAACTTAATAAATGATAAACTGCTCATGTTTATATAATGGTATCATAGCCATATATCCCTATGATTCTGTTATATATCATATTATAGTGTCATATTGTTATTGAATAGGTAAACTGTATTGCTCTACAATTAAAATAAAGTCTGGGTTTTTTTCGGATGCACAGCATCATCATGTCACATCCAACCACTGATGGGTGGTTTTTCATCCTCGTGGCCCCCTGGTGTCGGTCTGTCACTTCACAGCGGTTCAGATCCATAAGTAAGTCAAAGTGGCAACAACACCACATCTGAAAATACTCAACTAAAAGTCCTGCATAGAAGTATCAGCAACACAATGTACTGGAAGTACCAGTGTATAAGTACTTTTTAATGCAGAATAGCTCATATTGGATTATTACTACCATTGCATTAACATGGGAGTGTTAATGTTGTTGCTTTTTCAAGGTTTCATTTGAACTCTTGCAAATCCAGACGTCTGTGTAACCGTCTGGCTGCGACTTGAGCCTCTGTTTCTTTAAAAGTTTGGATACTTTACTCCATTAAAACGGATGCAGATTTATCGCTTATCCATTCCTGTTTGCACCTCGTCCATAGATGTAGCGACGAATGTCACTGGATCATTTTAATATGAAAACTTTAGATATGGGGGCAGCCTTTTCTATGATTTTGCGGATATTTGGATGTTTATGTGGAACATCTTCAGATGACACTGAGCCTAAAAGTGTGTCATACCTGTGTGTTCAACTTCAACAGCGAGGAAGTAGCTGAAGTACATTTCATATATTCCTACAAAATGCACATTTCCGTATTAACATGACAAGATGATGCACATGTACAATAATTTTTATTTAGAGGCAACAGCTCTTGCATATTACAACTGTTGGCTTTTCATAAGGCAAAAGCAAGAATGAATCCACCAGCTAATTCACACAGAAAACAGAAAGCGTTTGGGGAGGGTGGGAACCCACAGGCATGCAGCGATGGCTCAGAATGCAATGTACAGCATTTTTTATATTTATATATATATTTATATAATATATACAAAACAACATTGAGACCCAAACAAATGCCAGACATCTCATTCTACACAGTTACAGAACAAAGACGGACCAACCTTTTTTTTTTCTTTTTTCTCAATAAAAAAAAATATTTTTGCTCTTTTCTCTGTAAAAGTGCAACTCAATTAAAATAGAACCTGTTCCAAGGCCTTTTTTAATGTTGAAATAAAAATAGAATCTCCCAAGTTATCAAAATGGAGCTATGAGAATATTGCATCTCCAGAGTACCCACGCGTTGGAGTCCAAGATGCCCGTTGAACCGTGTCTAGTTACTGAGATGAGATCACACTGTAGCGTCGACACATGGTTAAAAACGCAGGTCTGGACTAACTGTCGATGTTGGGAACAGTGAGTAGACGACAGTTCATCTGTAGCAGCCGCAAACAAATACAGAGGTTTATTTTGCAGTTTGAAGCAGTTGGCATTCACTTAAAAACGGACAAGACAAAGAAAAGGGTCCACACACTCATCATCACGACAATGTACCATTAATGAATGTAGAATACGACAAAGAAGCGCCATATAGTTTTTGCATTGGACGGGGACACACCTATTAATCTCACTCAACAGTTTCAAACAAATGGTTCTCCATATTGCTTAGTAACACATAGAAATGAATTTAGAAATGAATGAAACAAAGATAGGTGCTATCTTTATCAGGGCACAGCTAAACTGTCAATCATGGTTATTTTTTAAACATTTTTTATTTTCGATTTTCCTCAGTATAAGTACTATTTTTTTTTTTTTTTTAATAGTTAATAGTTCCTTCATAGGCATTTCGAGCTGACAAAGAGGTCCTAGGGTGGCTATCTGAGTTGGTACATGCATCGGTAACCAGGCTAAAGTCAAAAGTGTTAAAGGGGGATGGGGTCGGGGGTGAGGAGGCTCGGGGGCTGCGGTGTCAATGCCCAGGCTCTAGTCGTCCTCCTCGTCCTCCTCGTCGCTGTCCTTCATGGAGATGCCCTGCATGCCTCCTTCCCTCACGGAGGCGGTGGCCTCCTCCAGCGTCAGCCTGTTGCGCACCGTGTCGTACATCTTGCTGTTCAGCGTGGAGTCGAGGACGCCCTGCAGGCGGAAGTCCCTGTACTTCTTCTACAAGCCGGGACAGAGAGAGGGAGAGAGAGAGAGAGACGTCGGGTGAGCGTGGACGCAATGACTTGTGGGTGTTTCCTATCAACCTGCCAGATTTGCTCATTTTTATTGACCTTCGTGATCCTGATGAGGATCTTGAGCTGGTAGACGTGGAGCTGCTGATCCATCCGTTCAGTGAGCCAGGTCCCCAGCAGGTTCATGGTGGCAGTGTACCATTGCTGAAACACATAAACACAACGCTCTCCAGCAAAACACACACTCGCACACATACTCAAGACCTCATCACGTCAAACTGACGCCCCGAGACTAAACACGTGCAGCCGCATGGAATTGACATTAACAGTCGAGCACCGCCGCGTGTGCTTTCCGGCATCACTTCGATTAAAAACCTCTGTGATGGGTTTTTACATTTCATCTCACCCATGAGCACAATTCATGAGGATTAATGTCGAGTCTCGGACCCACTTCACGAGACGCTCGTTCGTGCATTTCATCGGTCAGAATCGCCTTCAGTGCAACTTTACCGCCTGTGGTAATGTGAGAATGGAGCCATGTTCAAAATAACTCGTTATTTTATCATGGATCAATGAAACAATGACGTCCCTGAATCCTTGGTTTCAAATCTTAAACACCGATTTAAACTTGCATCAAGTGCATCGAGTCACGATCAAAGCTAACGTTTAGAAAAGCTTTCCTGAGTTATTATCTATTTAATTATTAAGAGTTTAAAAATAACATATGAGGTAATGTATCTTTTGGGAAACACATCTTCACTGTAAATATGTATCTGTGGTAAACAGCTGCTGAGCTGAGCCTGGTTAGTCTGACACTGTCCACAGGAAACACAATCTACCACATCAAATTGTTGTTTTTACACTTTTTTTCTTCCACAAATGAAACGAACAAGTTGTGGTGGAAAGTATATGCACATCTACTCAAGTAAAGTACTTGAGCGAGAAGAATTTTCAGGTACTTGTACCTTGCTAGTATTTTAATTTACTACTGTTACTTTTTGCTTTTGGACAGAATTGCTGGACATGTTGCTCCACTCACACTTTACCACCTTTTCACAAACAACACATATGAATATATGATTATATGATTATGTGATGCCTTGATTGAACAATCCAACAGTTTGACACGGTCATTGCATGTTTGCACATTAATCATAACCATCCAGTTATTTAAAAAAAAAAAACAACTCAATAAATACTCTTACTTTTGATACTTTACGTCCATCGTGCTGCTGATACTTGAATTTATCAAACATCTACCAATGAGATTGAATAAACTACTCTGAGATATTTCTGAATTCATTATTGAACTTTACTTAGGACTGGCGAGATTTAATCAGATTCAATTAATACATATAAAAACTAAGTCACGTCAACTGTTCAATATGGACCTTGTGGTTTGTGTCAATGAATGTTCCCAGCAAACACACACACGCGCGCACCCACGCCTGCATCCGCAAACAGGGCTCTGAAGAGTGGAAAATGGGCATTTTAGAGAAACTTACTCTAAGAGATAAAAAAAATTATCTTTAGAGAAACATTATTGAAAGAGAAAAAAATCCACAAAGTATAGATCTGTGTTGAACTGTAATTTCCCGTTGAAAGACTATAAAATGTTTTCAATATTTTGTAAAAGCTGCAGGGCCCATCGGTTACTGAAGGCAATTAGGTTTTATTTATCATTTTTAAACACATTCCGGTTTGCATTTAAAATTCCCTGCACTAGAGATAAAAAATAACAAAATAAACTATTATGGGAATTGAAATCATAGCTCTGACACAAATTCAGTAGAAAAAGAAAAATAGAATGAAAGTGAGTCGATGGTTAGCAGGCGGGGAGCAGCGGTGCTATTTTCTTGTACCTCTCCTCTCCTTTGCTTTTGGCGGTTTTCCCAGAACTATGCGATTTATCGAAGTCACAAGAGAAGAGCACCCACAGTCTAATAGAATCAGTCGCCATACGTCCAGTACCAAGAAACTAATTCAACTTTAAACATGTGAGTAGGCAGGAATGCAAGAAGGTTAGTGGGCCCCAGATCGGGAGTGTGAGGAATTTGTTTGTTTGGTTGTCGTGGTTCAGCTTTTTGCTTTATCAGGTGGATGGTTAAAAGGTTTGAGGCCTGGATATGCAGATGCCTGTCCACTTCACAGTCGAGTTGAGCGTGCAGTGCATGCAGACCTCGCGGGTGGCTGGGTGGCAGAGTACAGTACGTGCTACGGAAGACTGCTCTATGTGCAAATGAGGCAGAACTCTGAGGAGGAGGGTCATGCTAGAAGATGTACACAGGAAGATTATTTGACTCTCAAAATCATGCCAACCAACATAATGTGATAAAACAACGCAACGCAACACTAGAGATAAGTGCCACTTTTTTTTTTTCCTTCTTTTTTTTTGTTTGAAGAGAGGAGGCAGCAGGAATGGTGTTAATCAGAAAAAGAGGGGAGATTAAAAAGGATTGAAATAAATTAGGGAAAGAAAGAGAGATAAAGTAGACCCTGTGCAACATCGAGGAACGGCTTGTTTTTTGTTGCGCATGCGTGCAAATGGCTGAATGGATGGAAGTGCATGCAAAGGAAAAGAGAAAAAACATTGATATCCTTGAACTGAAGAGTAAGTTAAAATGCTAAAACTCAAACATTCACAGCTGGAGGGACATTTATTAATCTAACGTGACAGTGCTGAGTAGGATTTCGGTGCAGTCCGGGGCCACACAGAGGACACGAGGGGGGGGGGGGGACTGACGACACAGCGTGGATCTCAAAGACGAAAGCAGACCCACTTCACAACAGCATCACTCCTCGCTCCCAGACAACAACAACAACAACAACAACAACAGAAATGGATCTGGCAGAAGACTCCGGCTTCTGCGGCAACACGTACATAGTAAACCAAAGGGAGACTCGTGAGTCTCCTGGACGTCACTGCCTCACAGAACTGAGAGTCGGTCAAACACACAAAGCCGTCACACGCCCGTCGAGGCACAGGTCTGCACAAACAGTTTCTGAATGACATGGAGCACACACACATCACGGCAATTATGTGTCGTTCAAATCACACATGGAGGACACATCGCTGTCAATGTATCCCGTGAGGATTATGTTTCCGTAAGTCAGTGCTCTCTTCACCCTCGATCACGCTGGTTCCCAACCTTTCCGGCTCGTGACCTTCTCAGTCATGAGTCGTCCTGCTCATGATCGTCCGTGAACCGTAAACGACTCAAGCGGCTTCACTGTCGCAGTTGTATTAAGGTTTAAACGCTGCTTGGTTAAGTTTTGGGGGTTTTTTTTGTCAGACAAAGCTGCAAACGTTTTGGTGCTGACGTTGAAGACGGAAGAGACTTTTGTTGAGGTAGTTTTATTCGTGGCCATATTCATGTGTACAGAAATATTGACTTTTACCAAAAAAAATCCTTAGTAACAAGTGACAGTGATTTTAGAGGGAAAGAAAATGCTAAAGATTTGATCGTTGCAGTTTTTCAGATGCTTTTCATTGTCTTACATTGGAGTAAATTACATATGTTTGGGTTTTGGACTAAAGTAAATGTTGTAATGACTTTTTTTTTTTTTTAAAGACCGAATGATTGATGATTGAAGAATGTACCTGCCTTGTGAATCAAAACTGAAACTATTTGTTGGTTGCATGCCTAATCGATTAATGACGTGCAGACAAAAAGTGATGCAGTGTACGTGAGCCTGTTTACAAATCACCTACACGACTCGCCTCTCTTCACAGTCTGTTCCTGAATCCTGAACGATGCGCAGGGAGTAACGTCCAACTCTGTTCACTACTTGGTCAAGTTGTGGAGTAAGTTTCGAGGTGCAGCTACACAAAGTTATGTATAGGATTTGTGCCAAGCTCATCCTCAAACGGGTGCAACAGGCGGACGACAAACCGCAAACCTACAGTAAGTAATGTCAGATGAAATTTACAATGATTCATGTTGCAGAAATGTTCTTTCGCTAATACGCAAGTCATCTCACAACCTCTCTGATTGATCGTGTGACCCCTGAGTGGGGATCTAGACCTCCAGGTTGGGAACCACCGCTCTAACAGAACAAGGGTATGTTCCATGTCAGCCCCTGAGTTTGACATCAGTATGACCCTCGAGACCATCCAGCGGTGCATCTCTCAACCAGCATTTTCACTTCACGTAGAAAAACTGCGTGGGTGCCTCCCCCGTGGACTGGACCAAGAGGGCTGAGTGCCAATTCTTCAGGCGGCTGACATGCTTCATGTGGAACGTATCGGACATCACACAGCACAGTGGTTGGCTACAAATATAAGTCTGTTTGCTGTTACTTCCAGAGAGCACTGCTTCAGATAATCCTCTTATTCATTTTTTTGAGGATGCTTTTATGGACTCTTTGGAAAGAAAAGTTTCCTTTTTTTTAATACACAAAGGCCCAAAAGCACTGTGGCAATGCACACCAGAATGCAGAGGGCAGCAGCTAAGGTTCAGAGAGAAGAGAGACAGGAGGAGAGAGGAGAGTGAAGAGGGATAGAGGATCAGAAAAGCCTCTTCTGTCGGGCTGAAACACATTTCCTGGTCTCAAAATGGAACTTATCCCTCCCTGCCCAGGTTGTTTTGCCACATTTTGTAAGGCCCCTCCCTTCTTGTGTGGAGGAGACGGCATCTTACTTACATCAAATAACCTTTCTATATACACCTCCTCATTGACCTTATCACGGAGAATATCCTGAGAGTGGCGCACAAAGGTCACGTAGCCATCAGCCACGTCCATGCCTGGTTTCTGTACAACAAAGAGAAGACACGCAGAAAGGTTGATTCAACTTCATAGTAATTTGTTCAACTATAAAACTAACTAGTATACAAACAAACAAACACACACACACACACACACACACACATGCTCACAAGCAAACGGAGGAGTAGGATGTTAAGAGACTTACAGGTACATCCACATATTTTGAGGCAGCTTTCACCTGAAATCACAAGAAAATTGTCAAACAAAAGCAGAGAGTTATTATTAGTCAAACGATAGGGTTGATTGTCTTTTAAAAGCTTTTGGTACGAGTGCTGATATGATATGTGAGGTTTGATGCCAAAGTACTATGTCCATATCAAAAGGTTACTATGAAGGATATGAACATGTTTTTCTTATAAAATGTTTTTTTTTTCCATTCAATTAAGACAAACTTCTTAAACATTACCAATATTATCAGTCATCTACTGACACAATTTAGTCACTATCCAAAAAGTAAAACAAAAAAAAAGCGTCATCTCACCGTGAAAGAGAGGAATGAGGAGAAGAGAGTGCCTTCGTCATATCTGGAAATCTTGGCCAACACACTCTCCAGAATGGCGACAAACTGAGAAACAAAGGAAAGAACAGGCGTCATCCACAGTTATGAAATCTTAACTTTAATAAGTTACAATTCAGTTTTTTTCTCCCTTTCCTTCTGATCGCCTACATTGCCTACATAATAAAGTGCCTCCACAGCTAATGTACCTTTGCAACCAGGAGCTGGATCATGTCCTTCACACTCTCCTCAATGAGCTCATCTATTTGGGAGTGGAACTGTTTCTGCAAAAAGGAAACAAAAAAGGCAGCCCTTCAACAAAAGCCTTCATGTTAGTGGATAACAGAACCCTAGCACATTGTCGTTTCTAATATGCATCCACTGTCCCAGGTGAAGGTTTTACCTCTTGGCCCATCTCCATAGCGCACAATTTAGCTGATTGGTCCTTGGCATCCACCATCACATTGAACATGGTGCATAATGTCGGAGAAATGCGGAAGTCGGTGGACTTGCTGCTCTTTGTCAGCTTGGACTCAAATGCCATCCTGGTGCTGCAATGTAAAAAATGCAGTTAAGTGTCCAATCTCAACATTTGGTGCCTCAAAGTGTTTCTGCTTCTGTCAGTCATTCTTCCACTCACGCACAGAAACAAGACGGACGCACGGCCACACACAAATACACACACACAAACACACACACACACACACCGCTTGACGCAGTTCTCGATCATGTTGCTTGACATGAGCTGGATGCGACTCTCGAGGTGTTTGGCAAACTCCTCCTCGGGCCAGTGCAGGTCCCTGATGAAGGTCTGGAGGGCGTCCAGCTTCCAGAAGAGATCCTCCGACGTCCCGGAGCCGTTACTGCCATCGACACCAAACACACAGACACGTACGGGTCAGGGGTCAAAGGTCACACTGCTGGATAGAGAGTCAAAAGGTGGGAAGGAGGGCGGAGGTGGGGTACTATTGTGGCAGGTGCAAAGGAGGGTGCTGTTACTCCTCTTCACCTAAACACAGCTCGGTTTTACTCCGACCATAAACTGACCGGTCCGTTCGAATGTTGGACAGTCAGTGTATGGTTGAAAAGGAGCAGACAGGGTTTACTGTCACAAATCAATAACCATGCTGCGTTGTATGATTATTGACTGGGATGTGAAGTGGCCACATGCAGGTAAAGTCACTGCAGATCCAGCAGCTAAGTCACACTGTGTCAAGACAAAGGAGGAGGGAATGGCACGTGAGAGAGGGCGTGTAAAAAAAAAGGAAAAAATGCATTTATCATCTTTCCACAAAAATAACGATCTCCAAATTAGTTTCATTTATCACAGGCCCTCTCTCAACATCCATGTCTCCCAGGCTGGTGGGGCCCCTGGAAGAAATTACCAAACAAACCATGCAGACCTCTATGGGCATCCTGAGCAGATGTGATTGGAAAAGTGTTGCAGGACAAACGTGGAACTGGGAGGGAAGGTGATAAAACGGAGAGGCACGGGTCTGAGTGCTCATGGCCAAGCCTCTCCGTATCATCATCTTCAACTCGGCTCACCCGCTTCTCTCCCAATCAGGCTACTAGCAGGTGGTCAAGGTCAGAAATGAACCTACTGTACAGCCATGTACGATCTACAGTCGAATCACTAAAGCAAATGTTTGTGGACAACCACTCAAAGGAGATACATATTTTTTAAAGAACAGAGATCTTGACTAGCAAACGTTTTGGAATGTGGGGACATACTGTTCGTATTTTTCTCAACAGTAAATCCTCAAATAGCTTTGGATTAATATATTCAGTTTTTGCCCTGTATCTCCGTACCTCAGCTTAACTGCATGCAAGCTAAGACAAATGAGAGTGTTTCAGCCTCTCATTTATGAAAGTAGAACCCCACCTACTCTAACACCAGAGTGCCCTTGGCATGAACATGAACAGTATATTCACTGGTGAGACAGAATATGCTGAATATGCTTTGTCATGTTACTTTGTTATTTATTTATAACATTTTGCATTTTTTAGATAGAGCCACATGGGACAAATGTGCAGTATTTTTTTTTTATCTGTCAAACATTGTTTTATTCTTCAGGATCTTTTATTTAGGGGCATCTTCATACCAAGGCAGTCTCTGCTTGCTTAATCATTTCTAGAGTGAACTAGTTGAATACACACTCAGAGTCATATATAGCAGCCATCCATGACGGGGTTGAAAAGCTAGGCATTTGTGGAAGGTTAACTGATAGTCCTGCTACTGGCACTGGCAGATTTGGTACTTTGGGAATTTGGAGGTTGACATTTGGTAGATTCACATTGGGCAGATTACTTGTTAAACTCCTGCAGAAAAAGACAGACAAAAAGAAAAAAAGTATCCATAACAGTGGAGTGGGAGCTGCAGAAAGCCATGTAACACTCATCAATAAAAGTAACGTAAAATCTTAAATTAGGCGACGACAGTAAATAGTGCACATGAAACGAGACTAACAGTACTTATCAAAGACACACATCATAAGAAAAGACCTGCAGAGTAAAGAGGGCTGGACTCAGGACGTACACATTAAATCAAATGCAGTGAAAGGGAGAAGCAATGTAATACAGAAAACAATAAACACAAGTAAAGACTAATCTTCTCATATTTTACATTCACACATTTTATATTGAATCTTTGCATTAAAAAATGCAAACGCAAATGGGTGAAAGCCAAAACAAATAAATAACATATGAGCAACAAAACAGACTGGAGGCCTTTTGTTTCTGGCAACATGTCAAAGCACACATTATGAATGTTAGTTCACGAAACAAATCAACAGAAATATTGGAAGTTGCCCTGACCCCAATGTGCCGAAGAGAGATTGGGAAGACACGTACATTAGTCAAAGACTATTTAGAGAATAAATAACCTATTTCCTCCACAGAAACAAATAGGTTATGCAGCCCACTCTTGGCTCATTCTTTAAGAGTGAACCCACAGGAAGCCTGGGTGAACATTACAGCTGCTCTCACAGATTTCCCAGCCTCCATGTTGTCAGTCTAAATATAAAAGACTTGCTTCTCCAACCATTCTACAGCCCAGCTATGAAGGCGGAGGCTCCTTACTTTACAGGCTCCCAGGACTCTCGCTCAAAGCCCTTGTGAATTGACTGTGCAATGGAGGACTCCATCAGATCCACATATCTAACCACCAGAGGAGCATACAGATCCTGAAGGTGTTTGTGGAACTTTCCATTGCACAGATGATCTGTGCAAAAAAAAAGAAGAAGGGATGAAAAAAAAAGAAAGATATTAGTGCCTATGGTTTGAGAAATGGCTATAAAATAAACGCGGGGGCGAGTGCAGAGGCTTACAGTCTGTCCGGAGGAAGTCGTTGAGCAGCTGGAAGAGAGGGAAGCTGTCCCAGCTCTCGGGTGATTGGATCTCCAGCGCGGCGTCCATGTCGATGGCGTAGAGGGCCAGGAAGGTTTCTGCATGCTCCACCATGAGGTCTGTCCACCAAGCAAACGCCTAGAGACACAGCGGGAGGGAAAGGAGGCGGTTGAACAGGGTCTCCAAGGAGACACAAGGAGGAAGGGAGGACACACACAACAGGAGCTTATTGGTCTTAAAAGGAAATACCATTGGATTTGTGAATGCTTTGTGAATGTTTGAGGAATAGTACAATATATTGGGATAGGGGCTTCTTATTCGCTTCCTCACCAACAGTTAGAGCTCCAATCAAATTAGACTCAAGTTAGATTGGAGGATTGATTCCATTCAGTCTGTTGAATATAAAACTAGTTAAACAGTTTAGCTTAGTATAAAAGCAGTTAGGTGGCTCTGTTCAACGGTAAAACGAAGGCCTGCACCTCTAAAGCTCACTGACTGATACGTTATGTTATATAAATATCATTTATATTTTCCCAAATGTCAAACTATTCCTTTCAATATGCGTTAGATGATCTGTTTTAGGAAATAATAATTTGTTTCAATAAATAATGAGCAATTGTTTTATGCTGGCTGTGGACTCGTTTGTGCGGTATTTCCTTTCAAACATAGTTTCACAGGAAGAAAAAGGACAAACCATCACAGCTGTGTGCATCACATCGTGTGTGTGTGTGTGTGTGTGTGTGTGTGTGTGTGCGCGTTTGTGTGTTTCCCATCACATACTCTGACATGGAATTCCCAGCCTTTATTGATTATAGGAACTTAAAGTCGGTGTTAATCATAAATCCAACTATAATAAGAAAACGAATCACACAGTCGGGTTGCATGTTCGTGCCTTGTTATATTCATGACAGTGTCAATCAGTTTAAGGGGAAAGCTGCTTTTCTCATGCACATGTGGAGCTCCCAGCATGCCTGCGTCTCAAGGTAAGAGATGAGGGCGTCCACCATTCACATCGCTGACGAACTGGTAGCCCACTAGATGTGAATGTGACTCATGCACGTCTTCGACTACGCAAGACTGCAGCACGCAGCATCTCTTTTGTGGGAGTGCGTCTGTTCCAATTAGTTAAGTGAGTCTCTGAGGTTTGGCGGGCCGTTTTCCAGCACCGTCAGGACTTCCTCGCCCTTTTGACAGCAGAAGTACAGTAGTTGCTTCGCTGGCAGTCTTGGCTTGGCTTGTTTGCTTATCATTCAGATTAACAGGTTGCCAAGCTCAATAAATGAAGCCTGATCCTTCCAAATTATGCTGCATGCTTTCTTTTACAGATTTGTTTCAGTTATTTTTCCCATCTGACTTAACCAGGACAATGGCAGTCAAAGCCGTACTTACCTGTCTACTTACCTGCCCACTCCCAACATTTTAAAAAGCTTGATAGTTTTAGTTTTAGACAAACGGGCAGCAAACAAAGATCTTCTCCATCACATTCAAGGAGAGGAGAGGCACTCTTATTACGGACAGGGGGTGATTAAAGAGGAGGATCGTAAACATTTCTGACAGGTGGGGGGGGGGGGGGGGGGGGGGGGGGGGGGACGCTCAAAGGTCGCTAGGCGGAGTGGCCTCCAACCTTTGATAGGGGTTAGGGGAGACATACAGGACCGTGAGAGCTCTACGGCAGACCCACTATTCAGCCACACAGACTATAATGCAGTAACAAGGCAACTGTGTCAAGGGACCAGTCCTGAGGGAGTGTACTGATGCTGAAGGGGGGGGGGTAGACGTGGAATTATCTACTGGACATGCACAGAGCTTTGTGGGAAGTTCCTCATTCAACTTGACTACATACCTCTTTTCCCTGCTTGGACAGTCACCAATCATATGACAGTGAGAACACAGGAAGATGTACAGAACAAATAATGTAATTTTTGAAGCATTTCTTCATTGGGTTTGTAAACTAACAATAGACAGCAGAGAGAGATGGAAGAGGAGAAGCCAGGGGAGTAATGCTTGAACAAGTGCGGACTGTGAAATTAACTGTTGGATGGAGGAGGGGGGGGAGACAAATGTTTATGGTGGATCAAACTTCAAAGGTTCACATGGAGCATACTTTGGGATATTTACTGGTTCAGCATGCTTGGAGAGAAAGGAAACCTCTTTATGGCCCGATGAACATGCTTTATGATCACAATTATGTTGTGCAAGCTATAGTGCCTTATCCTTTTTTTTTCCTTTTTAAATTTGTCTCACCTCTATGCCTAAAAAGCCCACCCACTGCAACACTATCCATGTATTCATTCTCTGCCTAGAAAGGTGCCTCTTGCCATAGTGGCGCACATGCCAAACAGGGGGGTCGTGATGGGGACTGAAGAGGGAAAAGAAATAAAAATACTGTACCGATTGATCTCCAGAACTTGTGACTGCCGCCTGTCAAGCATATTCAGAGAGATACAATAAATCTGCTTTATCTGCATATTCTACGATCACACTGGATCACCTTCAGATCTACACAACTACATGTTCATCATGCTGTCCATCAGCTCAATGTCTGTAGCAGCACATAGGATGCAAAAAGGGAAGCTGTTTTCAGTGGTGGAAAGTAACTAACTACATTTTCTTACTTAAGTACAGTACTTAATTTTTGGAGTTTTGAGGTATCCATACTTTTTTCTTGGTATTTACATTTAATGCTTCTTTATGCTGCTACTCGACTACATTCCAAAGGGGAATATTTTATTGTATATTATTTATTTAGTTACTAGTTTCGTTTCAGATTAAAGATTTACAAATGGACGTATGATAAGATTTTTAATGCACAATGGGTTATTACAGATTAAACAAATGTTTTCTCATCTTACAGAAAAGCATGTTTTATTTCAAATCGAGACTCCTCTGGTGGTTTAATTTAAATAAATAATAACAACTTTAGCACCGAGGCAGAGTAATTAACACTAATTAATTAAAGAGTAATTAATTTTCTGTGGAAGGAGGATGAAGTTTATTTTTTATATTTATAAATTAATTTGCTGATAATAGTTCAGTACTTCTACTTAAGTGGGATTGTGAATGCATTATACATGCAACACAGTTGTTTATTTTATCATTATTGTCAGGGTAATTTGACATAAGTAAAGGGTCCGAGAAGCTCTCCGCCATCTTTATATGTGGTCTTCAAATTGTGGCAAAACTAAATATAACATTATATGCAAACACAAGCTAACACGTACTGGCCTGTTCTTCTGTTTTGAATTCTGTTTACCTTCATGCCTTCTGTTTGTACTGGACTACCTTAAATATAATATTACCACTGTCAGCGCCTTGTTGCACATTGCAACACTGAACTATGAACTGTGATCAAAGGAAATTACTGCACACATTATATTATTTTCTGTCTAATTTAAAACCTCTGCTCAAACATAGTGCTCTGATTCCATGTAGCCATGGTCTGTCGAACACCAATTAGAGCTTTACTAAATTAAATTAATCTTTGAAAGGGTTTATTTTCTTCTTTTCGTTACCCATAGATGAAAGCAGCTTTATTTATAGACGACTGATGATAAGACTAACTCCCTGCTGTGGGGCGGAGTGAGATAAGAGTGAGAGTATAGAGGGGAAGGTGTTTTGAGGAGGAGAGGAGGAGAGGATTCTCACTCACCTCCGCATGGTGTTCCTGGTTCTGCTGGAGGACCTCTATGACTAACTCCGCCAGGCGAATTGTTTCCTCCAGCTTTTTGGCAGGCGTGACTAAGCCGCCTACGTTCTCTGAGACAAAAGGATGAGGGTGAGGGATGAGTGGTTAGTCAAGCACAGAGAAGGATTCCAGGGGGATTTTTTTTTATCACTATTCAGAAGAATCTTTCCTGTCTATATATCTGGCTGTTTAATAGAAGTACAAACACAGCACTTACACTGTGATGCTCACGGACACCAAACCCCCTAAATAGGTCGAGCGTGTTGTCATTTACATGCAGTTTAGGCTGCATGACATAAAGCAACAGAACTAATGTGTTTGTAGAATGATCTGATTCATGTTGGAGGACAATCAGGCACAAGAATAGTGACGTTGAGATGGAAGGGCAATGTGGCATCAAAAACATGCATATAGTGAAGCAGTACTGAATAAGCCTTCTGTATGAGGAGCTGTCGCATGCCATGGTAAAAAAAAAACAAACACTGAACACATACTAAAAAAATAATTAATTATATTATAATACATCACGTACTGTATTACTGACTATAATCAAACTGATACGGAGTGACACGGTTAAAATAAATACAAAAATGTATAAAATTATTTTCCAAATTTTTCTTATGGTAAACACATTTGTACAAATCTACTAAAATTATATTTGTAGCCATTTTTTTGTATGTTAAAATACTTTATAAGGTCTTTTGTAGGTACTTCCTTCCCCAAATCATGATGAAGTTCAGCTTGTTATGGAACCTCTAGCAAAAGCGACAACATTTTTTTACTTTCTTGAGTCACCAAAACAAGATGACTCATTCTAGCAAAATGCTTCAGGTGTTTGGTTCACAAGATGCTTTAAAATGTTATTCCCATCTTATATTTATAAAATAGTTAGCAGGCAGTATATTTTTACAGTAGGATGGTGTTGTATCTGCCATTGGCTAAAGTATTGTGCAGAAATAGCTGTTTTGTTCGGTTTCCTTCACTTATCATTAGCTGTTGTATCCTTGCTGACAGAATGATCTGATAAGACAGTTACATGTCATGAAATGAGAATATTTGCACGATTATGTGAAATGATACGTATATAATCTGAACATGGAACTGAATGGCTACACAAATCTGAAATTAAAAGCACATAAATACATAACTTTACATAAAACATTAGTGGTCTTACTTTAGACTGCAGCTCTGACTGGGGATCTTTTATTATTCTCACTATTATTTTTACTAAGTAGTAGCATTTTCTCAAAGTTTATATTCAGGCCAATACAACTCATATATCTATTTTTGGATCTTGGCTGTGTTACAGATTTGAAAAACAAACAAACTCTACTCTGCCACTTTAGGTTACGCCTTCAGTTCGCATGTATGGTCTATCATCAGGGGTTTAAAATCAGAGATATATCCGGGGTAAGCCAGTGTCTTCAGGGACATTAAATCAACACTAATGGATGGATCACATGGATTTGTATTACGGTAACTATATATCCTGTGGTCATGACGTCCTGCAAGGGACAGCTCTGTGAGCAGATCTGAAAAAACAAGTATCAGGGTTCGGTCTCGAAGAGGCAGCGCGGCGTCAGGAGCGCCGTTATGGCATTACAGTCAGAAACTGTATGTAATATATCCATTTTGGCATTTAAAACGATAAAGACTGTGGTTCAAACATAAAACATCAATATCCAATGTGTCTGACTACTGGGAAACGTTTAAGGGCCAGTTCACCAAAATAAAGAAACACAGAACAAACAAGCTAAACAAACTTTTCTCACTTTTCCCTGGTGGAAAAGTGAGCCATGTGAATAGTTTCAGTTTACCTGCATTGATCTTGATGTTCTTGAGGTTTCGTTTTGCTTCCCCCTAATCTAAACTATTTCATTCAAGCTTATGTGAAGGCTTTTAGCTTATATTTGTATGTATTGTTTTTTGCATTTCATTATGTTTCATTTATTTTAAGTTTATGTCTGTGAGTGTGTTGTTTGACCCGACTGTTGGACAAATTGCGCCTCAGGAAGAATTAAGTTAATTTATTGTAGATGTAGTGAAAGTTGCAGTACAACTATAACTAGCCACATGACTGTTTACCACAAAAGCATCATTTTTTTGGTTTGTTTATTTGTTTGTTTTTGAACATGGTGGAACAGACCCTTAAAGTGTCTAAAATTACTTAGCTTTAGTAAATGCACGTACATTAAAATGTTTGCTCATTGATGTTGCTTTTGATGAAGAGGTTTTCATTAAAATGTTGCTTATGTCTTTTTTCATATTTCCTTTAACATTTAGGCAAGCGATTGAATCACTCCATAATTTGTCCATGCAAAAATGCTATTTAATATATTTCTCAACAAAAACTAAGTACATAATTATTCTGTGAACTGAATATTGGATTAAATCTAAACAACTGCAGATGGAGATTAAACTCAACAGTCTTCAAACAGATCTGTAATGGTCTAAAGTAATACAATCTCCACTGTATTAACTATATAAAAAGGAGATAGCTAAAACAGAGCAAGACATTTGAGAACTTGATTGAGTGTGTATATAACCAGTGTGTAGTAATATACTGTATGGAAGAATGTGCTAAAAGTAAAGTCTGTGCATACATGCATATGTTCTGAATATATATATATATATATATATATATATATATATATATATATATATATATATATTGTGTGTGTGTGTGTGTGTGTGTGTGTGTGTGTGTGTGTGTGTGTGTGTGTGAGTGTGTGAGGGGGTGAGGGGTTAAGGCCTGTGTGTGTATGTACAGGTGTGCACTGTGGCTAAACCACGAGCTAAACATGAGTTCACCTGGATCCTTTTGATCCTTTTGACCTTTCTCAACTTCAGCGAGAACGAGAGGAGAGAAGAGATAAAGAGGAGAGTTTCAGAATTAGCACGGTTCTAGGATTTTTTTCATGTTACAGGGGGAAAGCTCAGAGTTGTTATTCATCACCAAGTGACCCTTTTCAAAGAATCTGCGGGTTCGTTTTCAGCTCCAGGGTGTGAGGTTTTCTCAGCAACAGACACACGTCACAGACATACAATAAAAAAACTGATACACTGAAACATTACCCTGTGGAAAACTGGAAATCAAAATTGTGATAAGATGTTTGTTAACAAACAGACAGAAGCTTAGACTGTTGTAAACAGGTAGGACGCACAAACAGCTGCCAGGATCAGAGACAGGACACACTGAGTGACTTGAGTTGAATTGAATCAAGGAAAAAACAGAAACAAGAGGTGTTAAATTCAGATGCGCTACCCCATCCTCCCCATACAGTATCTGCTGACACTATCTCTGCTGTCACAGTGAAAAAAAAAGCCTACCTGTTGGGTACAGCACACCACTGAGACATGATCAGACCAAATGACTGGAGGAGATAACAATGTAAGCAATGTAAAAATGCATTCAAGTCAAAGGAATGGGCATCCAACCAAAAGAAAGAAGCTTACAGACCAGACTGCTCATTCATGTCCATCACTAACAGATGGTACCAAAAAAAAAGGACCCCGATTGATTCAGTGTGGTACTGCTCAGATCTCTCAACTGGTGCTCTCGCCACTCACTCTCACAGACAAAAGGCACAGATAAAAACAAGCATGGCAGGAGCAACATCGCTGAAGAAAGAGGATAGGCAGGGGGGGGGGGTGAAAGAGCACTTAAAAGAAAGAGGAGAAGGGGGTCCGGGGAGAGGATGATGAAGGTACTCACGGATGGTTAAATCCATCACTTGAGACGCCAAGCAGAAGACAGGGTGCTCATACATTTCCCTCTTTTTCCCTATAAAAAAGGATTGTGGCATGCAAGAGGCAGGGGTCAGAGGTGGGAAGGATAGAGGTCAGAGGTTGGTGGGAATAGGGCTGTCCAGGGCAAGCTGGACAGGGGGCCCGGTAGTAAAGTCACACGTTTGGTTTGTTTACAACCAGGTACCTCACAAGGACAGCGGGAAGTAAATTCGCATGGCATTTGCAAGATAGTAAGGTTTCAATCCTTAGTATCTTTAGCACCCTGGGGGATTACTTTCAAGGCATAAACAACATCAGAGTTTTCTATGTAGTGCATGGCAATGCATTTAATGAATATCCTGGAAGAAAGGACACAGCAAGGGAGAACAAGACATTATTAAAATGTCTTGTCACTGACGTAATTTTTTAGAATGTAATCCATGCCAATAAAGAAAGGCCATGTTGTTATGTCTCAAAGCACATGCAGGTATCTGATGCCGGTTTGTAGGCGTTCAATCCCAGCATACCTTTGGTTAGAAGCCACTAATCACGTAGTCAAACAATCAAATACAGTGATAAACTGTGGTGAAGCCAACCACTGTGAGTGAGGAGAAAAAGCAGAGCAGACAGGGAGGGGAAGATAGTGGTCTTCACCAAGAACATAAGACAGAGGGGACAGGAGAGCTGCTGGAATTTTCACGGTGGGGGGGTGTTAAGGCGGCGCGGGCAACGTCAGCTGGAGGAGTCGGACAATTAAAAGCTACGTAAGTAAGATAATTGCAGAGTGCATCAACTGGGATCTGGGAGACAGGACATTCAGTTAAGCTGAACTCACAGTCGAAACCGTTGAATATCAGAGGCCAGGATACCACACAGTTTGGATAGTCAATGCACAATGAGAGATCAGCACATCAACAGACTTCAGGGCTTTGGATTTGAATGCATTTTTACTCACACACCTCTACACAAAAGCCAACTTGACCTACAGAACAGCACAGAGCTAAAGCAGGCCTGAAACAAAGGAGAGAGTTATTGGACTGAGACAAAAAGTGTCCGACAAACTGTCACAAATAATTTGGGATTCCACATATCATCCGGGATATGGACACAAATACACCATAAACCAAGTGAATTCACCACGTGTAAACAAATACTGTACATAAATAAATATCAAGAACAATCTCAAGAAAGTACTTGAGTTAGGAAAAGGACATTTGTAGTCCTTTGTTTAAAAAAAAACGAGAAAGTAGAAAGCGTCTTTTCGTCCACTGACACTGGCATTTCAATCTGAAACCAACCAAAATGAATGAATACCATACACTATTATTTTATCATCATGTGAGACATCCCCACCAGCAGCCATCATGTGATGTGATGCTGGGTTGTGTGTTTTTGGTTACCTTCAATTTTAGCATATTCTTTGATCCGCTGGTAGTTGAGCTGGGCGGCCTGCTCCAAACATTTGCGGATAACTCCTTTAACTTCTTCTGGAGGAACTGGGGTCACGATGTCCTTCATCAGGACCTGCAGGCCAAATCAAAGAGGAACTATGTAAGCTGTGTTTATTACATCACAGTCGTTCTTACAAGATGTAAAATGACATTTTTTTGTTTTACAAACCCTCTCCAGCAAAGATAACGTGGCCTTCAGTGCACCCTCTGGACGACCGAAGGGGAAAAAATATCTGCAAGAGAAGATGTAGAGACAAAATGTAATAACAGTGGGAAAACAACAAGGGGCATATAGTTTTGTGACTTAATGTTCAGTTTGTGAGTTGGCAGTCACCTGAAATTTACAATCTGGTTTTCCAATATCACACGCAACCGCTCCTTGATGTCCTCGAAGCGCTCCTTCTCATCCACCTTCACTGTGCTCAGCCCGTCCGGCCTAAGAGAATCACAACCACATACTTTTTTACCCAGCTGAAACCCTGCAGAGGTTCAATCTCTCATCGGAGTACAACAGGAGCAACACAGCAAGAAAAAAGAAAGCGCACTAGCTGACTGCCATCAGCTCCCAAGGATCTACCTGCAAATTGTATGAGATTTGTCTCTTGTGTTCCATTTGTGTTACATGTACAAATAAATGACAATGTCTCACCTCTTTTGCCCTTGAAAGAGTGGTATTTTGGCATCCTTTGTCTTTCTAAACTTGAATATGCGAACTCGTTTAGAGGCAGAGCGAGGATCTGGGCTTTGGTAGCTCTTTGGGGATATGAGGGCCTCATAGCCCAGCGGCCCCCAGTAATTGCTGCCCTCTCTGACTTTAACGGACGCATGGGAGGATGAATAATATGGACAGTGAGAGACTATGGCAACAAGAGACAGAGATAAAGAAAAAAAAAAGAAAAATGGTAGAAAACAAGGAAATATGTAGACATATACAATTGATTAACAACATAACATATAACACAAAATGCTGCAAAAAACAGAAACAATAAGATAAAAGCAGAACATAAATCAGAACATAAATAAGAACATAAATATGGCAAAATTACAAAGATGAAAGACAAAAAAGATGCTTCTGATGAGGCTGACTCGATTCTGTTCTTGCTTATTGTTTAAGGAGATTTAATGTGCATACTACAGTATTAGGAGGTATCAGTTTGTTGGATAGAATAAAACGTGTATTGGTTTCCAAGTAAGTCTTTTGTAATGTCATCTGATCTTTATGTGCTCTCCGTTTCCATTAAGAAACATCACTTACAAAACACAAACATTTTAAAAGAAGGGATTAGGGGCACACCTGTTCCCATGGACATGGGAGGCACAAAAAGCGAAGCTGTAGTGAAGAAGAGTGGGGTCGATGATGGCCCCACTTTCTGCTCTTTCCAGCAGATCACGCAGGTAACACAGATGTCTGTGACAACCTCGAACTCCGTTCCTGGCACAGTACTCATCCAAGACAAACACCTGGCCCGGACTGAACCATCCCTGCACCACGCGAACACAGGCAAGGATTTCATTATTGGACATCACCAAGCACAAGCAGTCCACTGCCATAAATGTTCTGAGAGACACTCACCAAGCAGCAGAAGGTGTCATTGAGCCTGTGGTCCAACGTGAGTCGCTGCACCATCTCAAAAAGCGAGGCGTGGTCAAAGCTACAGGGGTTAGCGGAGATAAACTCATCCATGCCATGTTTCTGAGCTCTGTCAGCGTCTATCCAGCCAACAGCACAGGGAAAAGCACATGATTCAGAGGAGAAGACATCAGTGAGGAACGGGCAACATTTTTTATCACAACACAGAAAACACCAGGGTTGTTTTCGGCTACTTCTAAGGGCAAATTATAAACACTTACAGCTTACATTGTCAACTTGCATTGTGTCAGACAGCCTTAAAGGGATTTGGCGTATCGCTGGATGAGGTTCTATCGGTCTGAAGCTAAGTTCAACGAGACGGATGCTTCCACTGTGTGTTCATGCAATAAATCTTGGTATGTCCCATTCACTGATGTTTTGCGGGGCAAATAAATTTGTCCATGTCCGAAACGCGTCTGAAGAAGTGCTGCTGGATGTAGTTAAATGCAATCTTCTTAATGTATTCAATAGATTCTGCCATTCGCTATTATTGAATGTCACTCAGGTCCTGGCGAATTTTGAGACGTGTGCTAATAAAAAAGACACAAACATGACAAAAGACTAATTCATTTGAACACAGTCCAGCTACAGTATAAAAAATGCTCAAAAAGTTATTGTCGACTGGAGACTTGCAGACTCCTCTCCAGTTATAGATGCTGGGAATCAAGGCTTTGTCTGTTTTCTCTATCATGAGGATGTTCAAATACTTAAACACTCAACCTGCTCTGTAAAATTTGATAAAGAAACAGCATAAGTAGCATCAAATTGTGTATGAATTGAAATGGAACTATAAATAAATGGTAAACATAGCTGATGAAAACATTGGCAGAATATTCTTTATTTCTTTTTTTATTCCTCTAAACAAAAATACTATTGAAACTAAACTGACCTTAATGGTAAAGCTGTCATAGAGACAAAATGATGGCGACAAGGATGACTCAAAATAGATAAGAGATGCATGTCCTCTGTGTGAGTGACAGGTGTCATGTCCATGAGAAACTGACATGAGTGATGATGATTTGGGGATGAGAGGCCTGATCTTGGCTGGGCAGGATCGGAGTACTAAGTAGAGCACAACTGACATCTGTCAACCTCCTGGTTAGTTCTTTTTTTTAAAGGGAACCTATAGAGGGTTACACTTGAGGAAATTAGCGTATTTTTTGCTCCAATCTGAGAAGGAAAACCTGTGCGACAACAAGTCAAATGTGGACGATGGAGGTGGAGATGTTCAAAGGGGAAGGACAAGACAGGTACATTAAAAGTCATAATGTAAAAGACTAGGACTGTTAACACAAAATGTTTGTCTTGAAACACTGAGCACAGATAGTCAATGGCAGTACAAGTGAGGCCAGTGTCAGATGTGAGACAGTGAAAGGATGGAAGAGGATTTGGTGGATAAAGACAATATTTTCATGGGACAAAGACAGTGGTCCACCAAGTGGTGGAGAGTGAACACAAGAGGACACACTCTGTGACAAGAGACAAAGGACGTGATGTTGTGAAGATGGCGAGAAAACATCCAAAGAGTGAACAGAAGGTGCCTGGTGTTTGGGCTATGACACACAGTGAGTGGGCTTTATCTCCTTTGGTTGGAATAAATGAGGAAATGGAGTTCAAGTCCAGAATACACTCAGAGCTACAGTAACATTATCATAACTTACAATCACTTGATAATTACTTCAGCCATGTATAAAATAACCAAATCACCAAAGTGAATAGGCAAGTACTTTTGCATACATTTAGAAATTATCACATGCTGGAGAACATCGTGACTTTTCATTGAGCTTTTAAATGTCATGCACATCTGCAGACCCATTTTCAAATTTGCATTTTCTTTTTTCTTTTTTTGGCATTCCTTTTTTTTTCTCTACGCATTTGCAAGTTGACAATACTTGAATATGTTGCAGTGTATTCATGATCTCTACAGAGCACACTAACAGGCATACCACTACTGGAGAACTCTAATAGGGTAGCAATACAATTTGGTGCAAGTACATGGGTAAATAGCATGAAGCTGACAGAGGCAAAACTGTATCATTCTCTGGGAGATGGGGGGGAAATGAATGAAAACTCCTGTATTTGTACAAAAGTAATGGACACATGACACAGGTGTTCTCCTATTCAAGCAAACAAAAGGCAATCAAAAGAAATCAAAATGAGATCTCTCCTTTCTGGAGGTGTACCACCGGTCTAGCCTCTACCTACAAGCCCATCTACTGTAAGAGGGAGGGGAGGGGGAGGGGGTCCGGAGTATTTTATTGTAAGAAGGGGCGGCATTAGCTACTCCTTGTCTTTGGCATTCAGAATACTCCGCATACATATTTGCCAACTCTCATCGAAAAAGTTCAAAGAAAAATAACTAAAAGCAATTGAGCCCTCTGAAGTAAAGCTTTATCAACACTTAATCTCACTCATGTGTCGAATATATGTATATGTATATATTCTGAAACATAACATCACAGGCTGCCATCATCATTCCCACTTTATCCTCTTTTCTATGATCTAATGAATACAAACATCTAATTTTTTTTCTAGATCTCATCTAACTGCTACAAAAGAGTCACAAAAGAGTTTGTTTTCAGGTAGTGAAATTTACATTATTAATAAATTAATAAAGAGATGTTAACCTGATTTGTCACATTTTATCATCACCTTGCTTTACTCTGAGGGGTCCCATCACCAATATGAATAAAGAGAGAAGGCAATTATGCAGTAACACTATAAAGTTTTTACTTTAACCACTATTGAGTCAAATAATAAGTTCTTAGAATAAAATACATGCATCCTATACTGGCACGAATGGATGCTTATACTCTGATCATCAAGTAGAGGTCGTCAAAAACAAAAAAAGTTATCAACTAATATCTAAGACATGAAGCGAGACGTGAAAAAGGATAAGAGGGAGAGAAGAGAGAAAGAACGTTGCATTTGTCAGATAATCAGCGGGGATTATCTGAGCAGTGCCGGCTACAGGGAAGCACTTACCCTTAAGTCCAGCTAGAAGACAGCAGGGTAAGAAGGGACAAACCAGAATAACATAAAGACTAGCAACAAGGCTGGAGGAGAGCAATCACGAAAGACCCTGACCTAGCAGCTGCATTACTCAAGAAGGGTACAGGCAAAGCATGAAGAAGAAAACACAACTCAAAGACAACAACCTATACCAACATGAGAGTTTGTGGGCGGTGGTGTGTGAGCACATGTGAGGATATGTGAACTTGACAACAAATGTTGAGGCATATTAGATCTAGAGAGAGAGAGGGAGACAGAGAAAGAGAAAGAGAGAGAGAGAGAGAGACAGAGGGAGGAATAGAAAATTTTGCGATCCTCATCACTCCACTGCAGTTTGTAATCATTCTGGATTCTGGACAAGTACTTAAGGAGTCGAGAGCTACACGTTAAGTACTGTCCCTCTGTCTGACGGCAGATCAAACACAAGTCTTACTTTTAAAAGGGACATTGGCAAACACATACAACTACATGATGAAGTAAACCCCAACAGTCACTATTATGTGCAGAAGATGCCTGTCTTTTTTAAAAGGAAAGAGAATATGAAGGTCCTGGTATAGGGTTGAACTAAATCAAGTTGTGACATTGATTGCTTTTTTAGCAATACATCTTACCATGCTTTAAAGGAGCACTCCACTGATTTTATACAAAGATCATAACATTTGTCATTGTTAATAATGCTAGAGTGTGGTTTCCATCCAAATGGAGCACAACATTCAACCCATTTCTAGAAAAAAATACAAAAGAAAATGTGAATTATTGTGCATTTTAATCCACTACTCTTATTTGAAGTTGACTGTTTAGTTACTGCTCCTTAAACTATTGAAGGATTGCAAGAGGGCGTAACAAAACGATGGAATGAAATAAGTGGCAGTCAAATTTCAAACAGTGGAAAACAACGTAACATGAATATGGTCGTTAAGTTTGTTCCATGTCTCGACTTGAGGGAAGTCTCCTCTTCACTCCACAAAGCTCTATTTTTTTTCGTCAAACACAATTTTTTGTTTCTCCAATGGAGCGGGAGCTTCAGCGGATGTGTCATTCTTGAAGTACATTAATATTTATTAGCTAAGTCTGTTTTCCACTTCAGGCAGGCATTAGCAAGTGAAGGCATGTATGTTTTTTACAGGGTTTTTGAAATTGAAAATTTGCATGACACGCACCTTGTGAGAGCTCTTGAATAATGTCTTCTGTGGCTCTGCAGGAGCTTTGTCGAGCCTTTTAAAAATAACGCCTGTGATGTCAGAGTGATATCATCACAGCTTACTAAGGTTAGAATTAAGAAAACCACACACTCATGACAGAGTTTGCATAATTTACTAGATGTCTGGTATTTTAAAGGTGTTGGATGTTTGTATTTGCCCCAAAGTAGGAAACCTCAGTCTCTATAACAATGACCCCTCTTTATTTGTCTTTCATCAGTCCCCCGACGTCCCCCTAATGACTGGAGTACCCCTTAAAGTCATCTATGAGATTGTCTCTTACATCATATCAATTTGTTGTATTTCCTGTATAAATCTCTTATACAGAAAGTCCAACACAATAGGCTTGTCTGAAAATGTATCTTCTGACCCTAACCCTAAAACTACTTTCTAGTATGAAACTGGTGGATTGGTTGGTAAAACAATCGCAAATGTGTTCAGATCACTCAGAACCTTCATAGAACTCTTGTTTCCATTCAGTCCACTGCAGCAGAGTCAGGAGGGCTGTGTATGTTATGGTCCCAGTGCCATTCAAGACCACCAGGGGGTGAAACATGTACGCGTTGTGTGCCACAATGTTTCAGGGAGGGGGTAGGAGGTCTGTGCCACTGTGAGGAGGCTTTGAATGGCAACAGCTGGCATCAGAGGCGTCAACTAACCACAAGAACGATCACATACTGGACAAAGAAACCGATGGAGAAACAACATAGAATTTATGTAGTAGGATTCTGAATAACTGGTCCAATTCATGTAGTTCATTTAGTTCAATGACATGATTAACAAAGAGTGACATAAACTTGGGGCTTTTAACAATTATCATTATTATCATGAATACTATTATTGTTATTGTAACCCTAGGATGTTGTTTTTTTTTAGTACTTGTACTGAATGCCAAATATTTTTTTCTACCATCCTAAGATTTTTTTTAAAAAAAGAGTCAAAAAATGCACACAAAAAAATATGTTTTGTTCTGAATAGCAGGATCTATTTTTGTGGACTGTTTATGTGACATTTACTTCAGTGGGTCAGAAATGTCTATGTTAGTGTTGTTATGAACAAAAATACACTAGTCTTGAACTTCCGCGCTAGAATAAGAAGGAAACGACTGACAGACTAGGTCAAAAACAACTAGGATACATAAAGATTATGTAAAGAAAAGCCTTTCTGCCTGCATTTGTGGTGATACTTACAAAAAACTGTATTCCCTTCATTAATGAGGGGGGGACACGGGAGACAGTTACAAGAGAAGTTGGTACAGATGCCACACTACTGTAGACAGTCTTACCTTCACTTTGCTAACTGACCTGTGGGCTGCTTAGAAGTACAGTGACATTGTTAAAACTTTAGACATGTCTGGCTTCGCTGTTAACACGGAACAATCTGAGAAAACTGCTCCAGAACCACGGCTGCCTTCACAGGTGCCCTCTACCGCCACAACTTAATTAAAACATGCCTATGGTTAGGACAAGAGCCGCACACCCTGTCGGTCCGAATTCAACCCCAGCAGGCTTGAATGTTTAGTGAGCCATCTAGTTATTAGACAAAGCTTGCACGCCGTATCCTGCTGTTGTAGGATAATGTATTTTTCGGGTTGGTTGCTCCTTGTGATCACACTGATGGAAGAGCATGGATTTGCACCTTAAAAACACTGTGGGAGTGGTGACAATGAGTGGAAGTCCATCAGATGCTGGAGGGATCTGTGAGAGATCAAGGCATGTGTCTGCGTGCTTGTGTGTTAGTTCTACCAGCACATTCTGTGACTGCAGTGTGGAGCGCATGGCGTGAGACATTTATGGGTTAGAGCTTTCACAGCTTAGTGGATGGAAACTGCTTTTTCTGCTTAAGTGACCACGTTGTGTTTTGGGCTACTTACAGAACTGAGAAATGGGAGCATCCATTTGGGCTGAGGCACCCCCTTTGGAGTTAAGTTTCTGGACCTGAGTGGGTGGGACGGGCTTGTGGGACTGGCCAGTGGCGCGATACATGGCCTGGACCCACAGGATACGGTCCTGCTCATCATCACTGGCAAAGATAACAGTGTCACCCTCCTTTACTGCATTGAAGAAAGTCCGGCCACCATCCAAGCCTGAGACAGAGGGATGATCAAGTACAAGTAGTTTATTTTTGTGTACAATGTACGTGCACCTGTAGTTGTACGATGTGTATGTGTGATGTCCCACCTGGCTGGGGGTCACTGTAGTCCACGGTATACCCGTCCAGCTGGAGAAGCTCCTGAGGTTCTGACTTTTTCTCTCTGTAGCTGCACATGGCGAAGGTATACTGACTCACCTACAAAACAAAATATTAACCATCACTCCTCAACCAGCCACTTAAGTTATTACATCCGCCAAGGAGGTTAATTTTTTTGCCCCTGTCTGTTTATTTGTTTGTTTGTTGTCAGCTGGTTTGTCAGTTTGTCAACAGGATTACGCAAAAAACCATAACATGAATTTCCATGAACCTACGGGGAAAGATGGGACGCGGGCCAAGAAAGAACCTATTCAATTTTGGAACTGGACAAAGGGGTGGATCCAGGATTTTAATTTATTTTTCACTTTCTGTAACATTTCACTTTCTGCAAGATATTTCCAAGCGAACAATGCACGGATCGAGCATATTTAGGGGACTGGTATCTATGTGTGTGAGCAATTTGGTGTGGCTTGATTGTATTTAAAGAAACTGCTGGGACTTGGCGGACGTATGCGCTCTACTGAGTTGTTTTTGAGAAATGTAATTTAAAGTAACAGTCAACCATTTTTAAACACAAAAGGGGCAGAAAACATGTCTCCCTAAATATCAGTGAAATACAAACCAACAATATGATTTACAGTATCAAAATTCCAGACTAACAATACTTATGCATGCAATATAGGCAAATATATTTTTTTTTTACCCTAAAGCAGCACACAATACTGTGGTTGAGTTGCATCTTCGATGCTGTCAAATGGGCTAAAAACAGCAATGATCTCCACCTTGATGGTCACTGCTTCTTCAGTTTGGTTAAACACCGTTTTATTTTAAAGATAACCCACCTGCACTAGAACAAAGAAACGTTTCTTCCAGCGCTTCCACACATTCTTCCCAAAAGCCCACAGGTACCTGTCAAATCAGTGTTCACAGAGGGCACATCAAACACAAATCAGTAAGTGTATTTGGGCTCACAGTTAATTAAATTTGATATAAAGCATGTCTGCAGAAATTAGAAAAAGTTGATTTACATTTGTAGACAAAACAGCATAAGGGTTAGGTGAATGCAATTTGATTAATGTTGCCTTCAGTATTTTTCTAATTACAAACAAATCTAAACTACATCCAAGAGTCCACCAGGGGGAGTAGTGCACTTGACAGTATTTTTCCACGATACGTGACTAGAAATGAGGCCATGGAGCCGAGAGGGCTGGAGTTCTATAAGAAAGACATGGAAAATGAAAGGCACATGGGAACGTCATTACGCAGTTTACATGGCAGCCTCTCTCTTACCCGCAGTGCTTCATGTTCTGTGGTTTGTCCATACGTATGGCCAGTTTGATCTTGAGATCTTGGTCGGGGCAGGCCTTAGTCACAGTCATCTTGTGAAGCTCTGACTGCTTGGGGCTGTTAGGAGTCGGGTGGAGGACAACCTGCACTCAAATGAAAGAAGACCTCAAAAAGTCAGAATCCATAATTATTAGTGCTGATGAACAGGAGGTAGATCTTTAATCTCTTCCTGTGCAACATTCAGCAGCACCAATCAGTGTGTTTGCCAGTAACAGTGATTATGCGTGTTTGTGTTTCCCATTTCTCTTCTCTTTTTTTGGAAAGTGAAAGAGCAACGTGAGTCAGTGTCGAGAAACAGAACAGCGCTTTGCTCTGCCTCCCCGAAGAGGAGGCCTAATCTCTCTTTGCGGAGTTAAAGAGCTTTACGGAAGCCTGCCTTCATGCCAACGCTGCTGCAGTGGGAGATCAAAGAGCCTTGTCACAGCCAAGGTCACTGCCACTACAGGGACGTCTGAGGTGCCGCGCCCGAGCGCAAACCAGCAGCACCACCTTCCTTCACCATCTATCACAGCAACCTCACACATTTTACACCTCAGGACAGTGGGAGTTCGAGAAGCGAGAGAAGTTTCTGCTCTCTGCATTTGAGGCAGTGACACTCGAGATTTAAATAACCTTTAAAAAAGTGGAAATTTGTTGTCGGAATTAGGAAAATAATTTCTACGTCTATCTTATTAGAAAGGTACAGCATTACTGATCTGTGGTCGTGTGAGTCAGAGGTGACGGAAGTCTTAATTCAGTGGCACTAGAGCAGTTTTTCTCATTTTCTCATTTTGACAACCTCGACCTTTATCTTGCCAAACAAGGTTATTTCTGCATCACATTCCAGTAACAACACACTTGACTTACACAACATATTCAACTGAACCTAAACTGAATGTGTTAGATACAGACCCACAACACAGTGCTTATGAATCAGCGGAATCACCATGTATGTATGTATGCGTTTACTTATCATCCAAAGAAGCTGAATTTAAATACATGTTTGATTTGTCAGTATGTGCAATGAGAATCCTGGTTTTCATAGACGCGTGCTCAGATCAGAGTATTTTGGTTTGGCAATAGTAGTAAATATTAGGACAAGAGGTGTTACCCTGCCCAGCTCTTTGTCCTCCAGTGCCAGCACCCCTGTGCTCTCTGTAAACAGCTTCACCTTGACAGCAGGCAGAGGGTGTGTGGTGGTGAAGTCCCCCTGGGTCCCCCAGCTGAAAGACACAACACAACCCTCCAGAGGTTAGCTTCCATGACAGCACAATGACACAGTGTTCCCGAACGATGACCTCATCTCCAGCAATCACTGCAATGGTTATTATACATTTACACTTGTCAGTAAAAGCTTAAGATTGAAAAAAAAGGGAGCAATTCAAGAGATAAAATCTCTGTTTTGAGATATTTCACTTTCACATAGCCTTGATGGCAACTGACAGCTTTTTGGGCAACAGGGATTGTTGAATCACGGAAGAAAGATGATGGAGGACTGACTGTCTTTTAAAAAATAGGAAATACTTCAGAGTCACAGATCTAAAGTATGTCGAAGTAGGACAAAACCACAGACACTTTATTCCTCTGCCTCACTGTCACTTGTTCTAAATGCATTCCTGTTATGTATACACTCAACACCTTTAAGCCTGAACATGGCTATTTTTTTATTTAACAAAAACACCCGTCTAATCAGCGAAAATTATTTTGTGGGTCAGAGAGAGAGTGGCAGAGCAATGCCACAAACTGGCTAAAATTAACTTCTGCTGTGAAGAGCATTGTATTAATTCAACCCTTATCTAAGGCATGCTGCAAAAGAAAGACAATTAATTTCATCGAAGCTTTCGCAAATGCAAATAGCCTAATGATAAAAATATATTAAAACTGCATTAAAAAGAATAATAAGAAGGAAAGGGGGGATCTACTTATTTATAACTTAAAGTACTAGCATACAAAAATGGAAAAAATAAAAGACAAATAAATACAAATGAGAGCTCACCTGAATTTGAATATTTCACCCTGAGACAATAACTATAAATCCAAACTTGATGGATATCTTTTATACATCAAACACAACAAACATGCGCATATGTCAATTTTAAGGGTTCTTGGTCACTGGAATTGTCCGTCCTGCAAATAAAATGACTTCAATCTAGGCAATATGGACAAAATCCACAGTCCACAATCCACAATCAATGTACAAATGATTTCAAGAGTACAGCAGAAACTAAAGAGTCTTCACCAGTCTGAGTCGGCTGAATTTAGAACTAAAGTCCCTCTTCGTGTTAACACTGTGTTTCCTTGCTTGGTATTAAAAAGAATGCAACAAGGAAAAAAAAAACACTTAATGTTTTTGACACAAGAGTACTAAAACCTTATATTAGCTTTAACTAAATGGTAATTTCCTAGAAAAAACTACATATTGTCACTTGCGAACTTCAGTTTTTGTAGTAAACAAATTAGAAACCGTGAGATAAACAAGAGAGCCGTAAACATCCTCGTAGGTAGATATTTTTTTTAACCTTTGGACTGAGTTTACTCTTGTGCTAAGCAAAGAGCTGAGAGCGATACCATCTATCATCAAACTCCTGGCAAGAGAGCAAATGGGCGTATTTCACAAAATGTCAAATGAATCCTTTACAAAAGGGATCTTGTTGTGGACAGTATGGACAGGAGGAATGATAAACAGTGTTTTCAATGTACATGTGGGCATGTGAATATTGTTTTTTGATATAGACTTGGAAAACCTGTGAGTCAATCACTATTAATGACTGAACCTCATAAACCAGCTACACCTTCACAAGCCCAAAGGATGAAAAGAAACTACAAAAAAAACAAAAACAGGGAGAATGTATTTCACTATGGGCTTTTGTTACCTCTTGCTGCTATCTGCAGCTGCCAACATGTCATGCTGCCATGTGTAGCCTTAGATATAATATAAAAGACTGAATCCTCTCTCTCTCTCTCCTTCTCTCTCTCTCTCTCTCTCTCTCTCTCTGCACCATGGTATCAATTTCAAACCATGGAAAGCTGTTTTTTTCTTGTAAGCACTCCTGACATTTATAACTAATTGTAAATATAATGTACATAGAGAACATGTGGAGAGCAGATGACCTGCTGACTGATGGTGAGGAGCTACTGTAGTGGTGAGCTGTGTTGATTTCAGATGGAAGCATTGTGCAAGCATGAAGGTGACCTTGTGGATCAATCTAAGGTCTATTAATGGATGTGACGGTACTGGGCTCCGACAGCTCTCTCCAAAATATGTAAAAGGCTGTGAGGCTCAAACAAAAAAAGTCAGGAGACAACAGCAAAAAAAAAACATTGACTATATCAACCCATTAATCAATAGTTCATCTGAGGAGAGCTTGGATTTATAATAGCAAGTTGAAAGTCAGACTGAGCACATCTACCAAATACAAGCAATTACTATATGCAAATAACCTGCAGTGGTATGTACATGAATGAATTTATCTTATATGTGTTTGTGTTTTTCCTGTGTGTGTACACACACACACACACACATGCACAACCCTCGCCTTGTTCTCCTCTAATCCCTTCCCTCATTCATGTTCCTCCATCGCTCTCATACTCTCTTCATAAAATGGCTCTCGAATTAGGGAGATCAGAGGAAGGCATCTGGACCTTAAAATAGCTCGTATTTGCATGAATGTTTCATGGACATTTTCTCTTGTATCTTGTTCCGTCCAATACTGACAAAAAGCGAGACGTATTCAGTGGGAGATGTATTGTCCTTCACTGGGACTTCATCATTCTGGGATAATAAGAGGTGAGGTATTTTTGGATACGTGCAAACTGCTGAGACCTGTCATCATGTCATAGCTGATTTACAGTGAATTACACAGTGAATCTTTTCACACTTTGGCTGACTCTGAATACTTCATACCTTACATTTGATAATGAGCTGAAAATGGGTAAAACAATAATGTCCTCTGCATGTGTTAAAAGTCTGATCAGTTACATTAAGTCAAAATTTCATTCATTCTTAAATTTTTTATTTGATTCATAACGAGCTAATGTGTTTCGATATTGCTGCTAAACAAATTATACGAAAAAACATTATCATTATGCGTTTAGGAGATTTTCTTTTTCTTTCAGTCTGTTTTGAAAGATATAGGTTAACTTTACAGCAGAGTAGATTGTCAATTCTACTAACAAGGTGTGCAGTGTGGTAAATAGCTCATAAAAAATAAAGGCTTAGGGCCTTACGTTGGCTTAGATGCCTCTGCTTGGTCAGTTTGGAGTTTCTCGCCTCCCTCCACCTCCATGGTGCAGTAGACGATCCTGTTCGGAGCCAGAGACTTCAGCCCCACCACTTCCATGATCACCACCTGGGAAGCACAGAGTGATGGTTGGAGATGAGAGTGATTCATCTCTTGAAAACAAGAGCTCATAGAGGGAAAGAGAAATACAGCCACCCTTTCTATCGAAGCTGCTTGGAGGGTTTAATCTACCACATCAAATCCTTACATAGTCTTCAACCGCTCAGTGAACTCAGTACTAACACTGCCAGGGGTTGTTGATGCTGCAAATGTTAATTCCTGGTAGAACTATCAAATACAGAAATATGTGGTGTCAGGACAATGAATCTACTTGGAATGTAAACATCCACTAGATCCACTGATGTCTCCATGGTGCCAATAGATTTTGTTCGACTGTCTCTGTTTGCGTACCATTTACCAGTCAATCCTACAGATGAAGATTAGCACCTGTAAAAAAAACAAAAACATTAAGACTGTGTTCTACTGGGATCCAAAATGCCTAAGGACTTCTGCTCTAACTTGCAGCTGATTCCAACTAGATTCTCTGAAGGTTCCCCTGCAGTCGCTGAGGGACTTCTGGCACCTGCTGCAGCCAATCATTTGGAAAATAAACAGACTTGAAAATTACACTTCACACTATGGAATTGCCACCTCACACAAACAACGAATTGCCACTATTGTGCAAATAATTTCAGCAATCAAAATGCATAGATGTGTGCCCACGTCCGTGGAAACAGGAAAAAAATGTCACATTACTTGCACTCTACGTATTTCCTGATTCTGAAATAGCACTGCATCATAAAAAATGAGGTGCAATGGCTCCATGTTCTGTGGTGATAGCACATCTCAGACGCGCTGATAACAAGATGACTCACATTCCTCGTTAAAGAGCAGGTGAACGGGTTTTTGTGTGTCTGCATTGTGTGAGAGTCTGTCAGTCTTTTCTTCACACAACATCTGTTCAAGCCCCTGAACAGGTATGCAATCTGTTTCTATACTTACTCTGGAGCAGACGAGTAGTTGACGAAAGCTCGGATTTGATTTCTTCTTAAGGTAAATGTTGTTCTGCACCAAGTTCAGATGTTCTAACAGGATCATGAGGAATTTGTGAGACCGTTCACAACTTTGTGATGCAATGTGGCTTTCACATACACATGATTACTGTATAAACTCGTTCCTAATGCAGGGTACCTCCAAAGTGAAGGACAGAACCACATCAGACTTGGACAGTGTGTTCTCGTCCTCCTGGCCCATGTCGATGATGGAGGTGTTGTGTCCCCGCTTCAGCTTCTGCAGTTTGAACTCTCCCCCCTTGGACACAGGCATGCTCTCCAGATTTGCCATTAGCTGATTCACTGAGGACTTGAGCTCCTCGATATACATGGCCTCCATCTCTTTAGACACAAATTTGGGGAACTTGCCGCCCTGTTGATGAAACCAGAAAATATTCAACAAAAGGACCAAAGCCTTGACGACAAGGAACAATTTAAATGTAAATGTTACGACTTCTAAATCTCAAACTATTATCAGGGTATTGATGCCTAATTTATTGTGAAAGAATTACAATAAATATTGGCAAGTATATGCATTCTATGAAAAACAGTATGTTATTTTTGGGTGTCAGCTCACACTACGATGTTACACCATATCAGTGACATATTAAGTATATAACAAAGCATATTAAAAACAATCCGAGTCCCCCGCAGACTCTGACTCACCCTGGCAATCTGGTCCGCCATCTGAAGACGACCATCCAGCTCTCTTCGGATCTGTGCAGCCTGCTCATCCAGGTTGTCCAGCTATTGATATACAGAGAGGAGGAGGTCAAAGAGGTCGCAATGCTTGAATACAGCCAGAGGCCAGTGTCAAAGGTCACCTTCATCTCCAGCTTCATTTATCTCACCATTTCATCCTTACAATACGTAAATGTTAATCAGCATGAATTTACTGTTGATAATGACACATTTTGAGGTTTTGTTACAATATATATTTATATATTAGTTTGATACATGTGCATGCTAATATAGAGTCCAGTCTCTTGTGACCAGCACAGAAACAACCTCATATAAAGGATGGGTGGCAGTTAGATCTTTACCTCTTTAATTACTCTTAAATTATTGTAGTCACTGTTGTATTACGAAGTTGCATTGATGGGACAGCAGAGAATCCCAGATCTCTGCTACAAAGGCAAAACGTTCAAGCAGTGTTGGAGTAATGGATGGTCAACCATTTCATACATTGTTGAAAAATTATTTATAGGCATCCAGTGAACTTAGTGGCTACTATGGAGCAATGTTTTTATGATTGGGTCCCTGTTTTTTGTCTTTTGAACAACAACAAACATGACAAATATAAGTGAAGTCATATACACTCTGACAAAGGTTTCGCACTATTCAACTTTTTGTTGTAACATGCAAAAAAGCTTTGTAATGTTCTCACTGATGACAAAATAAATGACAGATACCTAAATGAAACCAAATTAAACCAAAATAGGAAAAAAAAACGGCTGCAGGTAGAAGCAAACGTGACCATGTAATTCCAAAAGTTTCTTGTGCAGACTGGTAGTGATGGTATGCAACTGGTACAGGGGGGCATCAAAAGGCCAATTAGAGCTCCAGTTTGTTCTAACGGGCTGCAATCATAGCAGCATGGTGTGGCACATTAAAGATCTAAATCAAAGGGAACTTCATGCCTCACTCACAGGAACCATGCTGCCATCACCATAGAGACCATGAATGGTCTACTGTTTGTGGAGTGGAGTGTTGAGTGTTGGCAATTTTTCCCGTTTTCTGGTAGATTTCAATCAGCAGAATGAAAGCGTGGCTTTCTGAAATGGTCGAGCAAAGAGGGGCATGGTAAAAAACAATTAAAACAAATAACGATTGTATCTGTAAATTAAGACAGTGGAGTGCATTCAAAGTTTTAGCAGAATTGAGAAAAAAAAGGGTGATAATGCAATGTCTTTAAATGTTTTAAAACTGCCTGCAGTCGACACTATCAGCTCCGGGCAAAGATGCCGTACATCTGTTAGCCAAGTTTTTTGCCCTGGAGTAATGAAAGTCAGAGAAATTCTGGGTTCTCTCACATCAATAATGAATGTGAGTTTTATATTAGCTGACACAAGGAAATAGAAGAGAGGGCTGATGTCTCTTTCTGGCTCTCTGTGTCTGCTTGCTTCACTCTTTCAGTTATTCGCTCAGCTGAAATGCCCAGTTCTTGTCAGATTTGACGCTGTGACTCACTAGTCAACACCACATCCTCTGTGACGTCGACAGACTAATTGAGACATATCCGCAGCATAGTTGTTCCTGGGGAGTCGGAGACCTTTTTACACAAAACAGTGTTGTATGAGATTTAAGTGGCAAATATTATCAACCTCATCTCACCCTGGTATCGCTACGATGCATATCGTAGCGATACCAGGGTGGATATAAGAATGCATGTTTTTTCCTTTATGTTACTGAAAATATGTCAGCAAATTTGAACAGAAAATAGTAATATATCAGCAGCAAAACCCATCCAGTTTTCAAGTTGTGATGTTCTTCTCTCTAAACTTTTTTTACCTTCCAACTTTGAGAGTGCACACAGCAAACAGTGAATGGTTCAATGCAAGCAAATTAAGTCTTTCATTCTTTCCCATTAGTGGGTAAAAAAAAATACTGAATACATTTTTCAATAACAAGCAGCAGTGAAGTGGTTGACTGTTACCCCTTTTCCACCAACGGGAACCAAGTTCCAGTTCCGGGCGGGGGCTGGGGCCGGGGCCGGTTCGCAGCTGGTTCCACCCTGGAACCAGTTGCAAACCGGTTTGTGTTTCCACTGGCAAGAGAGCCACGTCATGATGTCAATGTCACGTCAAGCGTCTGCAAACGTCTCCGCCTTGCGAGCAACCTCGCGGCAGCTTCAATCATAACAACAGCAATTGCGAACTATGTCGCCGTTCTCCAAGTGTTGGTCCTCACTTTGAAAGCCTATGTAGACAGCCAAACACAACTGCTCGCATGAAATTTGTAGCCCGCCGTAGCCATCTCCTTCTGCAGCTGTTCCAGGATGGCTTTTGTGCGAGTGGCACCCTCCAACTTTTCCTGGAGCACCTGACTCAATTTATGTTACATTGCTTTAAACTCTTCTGGTCTCCTGTTGTTGGGACGCGTGCCAGGGCTGACCTCTCTGAGCCTGATGGTATTCCACTATCCTGTGACATTAACAGGCCTTGTCTTTCAGGTTCTGCCACATTGATTCTCTGCCCCTCCAACAACCCTTTTACTGAGAGAGAATGAGCTGAAGTCACGGTGCGGCCGCTAAGAGCACAAGTAAGAGGCGGTGCACAGCTCAGACGGAGATCAAGTACCATACAGGACGTGGAGGAGGAGAAACAACTACATATGTAGGGTGATCCATGTATTGATTGACTTAGAAACAGTAGTCTTATAGGAATGATGAGCATCTAAGTCATACAAGCATTAGTGGATATCATTGTTGTACTAGATCCAGATATTTTTCTGGGATTAATTCTTACTGCATTACCAATTTTTGTCAATGATTCATCATTACGTCAAACAGATAGCCTCTTAAATAAAAAACTGTTGGGGTGAGCATTCAAGTCTCGTGTGTTACTGGTGCTGGCCACTAGTCCAGCCACCCTGCCACATAACCCAGAGTTCCTGTTTAGTAGAGCACATAATCAGACTTTGCCACCAGCTGCAGCAGAATTGCAGCACAGTAGTACTCAGTACTGTGCTGCCTTGCAGTGACACTTAAACAGTGCCGAGTGTCCTGTGGTAGGAAAGTCTCAAAAGCGGAGCTTTTTTTTTTCTTCTTTTTTTTCATTGTCTTTTCCAGTAGCGGAAAAAAAGATTTAACCACAACCATAACTGTGACAGATCCTGATTGCGTTCCTGACTGAGCAGTGCGTGAACAGCTCCTTTCCCCCTGCTGCTGGCGATCTGTGCTGCCTGTCAAAACACTCTGAGCTCTGTGGGCACTATTGGACTGCAGTGCCAGCAATCCCCAAAGAACTGTCAGTGGCATGCCTGGAAATCCAGCAGCTTTGCTGTCGGTGTCTGACGCTGCACTTTTACTGTCTCATCTATGTGCCTCCCCCGTCTCACCAAACACAACAGACCTAAATCCATATGTCCAGGTAAATTGTCAAGACTGCAAAATTGGCTGCGATACCTCAGAACTCCAATTTAATACTAAGCACCTCATCTACAAAATGGCTAACATGAGAGGAGTGACTCTGGTGCATGTGATCTGAAGGGGGGATGGGGCTTGTATCTGTTATGACTCCCGACTCTGCCTTGACAGGAGAGAAAGGAAAAGGAAGTCGAGCTGGAGGTCAGTGTACGTGTGAACTAATAGCCAGCCCTATTGAGCCCCACAGCACCCCAATCTTAACAGGCCCACCACTAGTGAAAGGTCACTGTTGTCAGGGGCCCACAGGCCGATATAGGTGGACAGGCAATCTCATATAAAACAAGACGGGCTAAAAAAATGTGTTTCTTTCTACGTTACTAAAGCAGACAGCAGAACTGCAGCTAAATAAAGGTGACACTGCCTCAGTGATAGCCAACCTGACAGCAGGTTAAAGGTGACAGAGGACAAGCAGGCGGGTAGTTAACGGCCCAGCTGATGACAGATTCCCAGGTGGATGCTGGGACATTAGCAAAGGAGAGCACGCATGGCCAGGGGCAGATTCTTGTAAAGAACAAAGACTGGCCGGGCAGGACTGGATTGGAGCTGGATGGGACCTGGAGGAGTCAAAGCAGCTGGTCTATATTTAGACTTGCTATTTGTGACTCTGTGTGTGTGTGTGTGTGTGTGTGTGTGAGTGTGTGCGTGCATAATATGAGAAAAAGCTTCCTTATTTGACCGTAGTGACATGCAAGGCCAATTACAAAATGTGTGCATGAGTGTATTGTACACTAGAGAAATCTCCACCTTTTTCAGTGGACAGGAGTTCACAGTGTTGAAATTAATGACCATTTAATTCTCCCCAACTGACCAATTATTCTAAATCTCTTCATGTTTTGTGTTTCTACTGTCATTATGCAACTTGTTTTAACTGTTCTGACCCAGTTCTGAGTTTAGAGTTGCCTACAATACACAAAGATACACACACACACACAATGACACCATAGAATCCCTCTCGTACCACAACCACGAGTACCGCATTATGCTGCTTTCCATTTTACCAGTCGGGGTGGTGATTTTTTTCCGACCTCCGAGTTCTGAGTTCTGAGTTCCGAAGTATAATGGAGGGCAGGGTAAGCCACTATGGTTGAATGTAGTACTTTTTCTTCTTCACTGGCTCAGTTGGTCTCTACCTGCCTTTACTTGCACACTCATCATCAGTTGTGTGTGGGTTTGGACCTCTCATTGTTCTCCCATTTCACCAGCCTCCTCCGGTCTTTCCCCATCTTGACTTTTAAAATTAGAAGCTATAGATCCCTTCAACTTTGGAACACAGTAACAGCTGAATGGATTTGTTCAGCAGGGAGAGTGCAAGTATGGGGAGAGACCAATTGGGCCGGTGAAGAACCGCAATGGCTAATGTAGTGCCTGTCCTGGAGGGTTACTAAAACAGCCTAATGATCACAATGCACTTGAGAGGAGACTACATGGAATTTTAAATTTTGCACACTTTCAGAGATATATTCAAATCTCCGGGCATTGGTGATTTTTCACTTGAATCCATGAGTCCAGTTGCTTGAATCAGGAGCATCTGGACTCGGTTATAGTTTCTTGAAGACGTTTCACCTCTCAGCCAAGAGGCTTCTTCAGTTCTAACTAAGTCGTGGTGAATCGTGGGCACTTGAAGTGTGATTTCCTTATAATAAACATTGTCTAGATTTATAAAAATAAACACGCAGTTATCATCAAGCTGCATTCCAGTACCACAGCTTTTTCAGCTTAGAGGACGCTGGGAATAACAAAAGCTTTCATCCTCTCTCAATCATTTGTGCAATGACGAGACTCCATTACTAAATTATATCAGATACAGGCTAAACCAGGAAGAGCTCAGGCAACATTTCCAAACCAACAGTGGCTGACAAGACCCATTTAAGAGGAAAAAGAAAAACCTCCTTCAAAGCCTGAGAGAGGGAAAGCTTGATTTGAGTATGGTCTGTCAGTCTGGGAGGCCCACAGGCCCAATTTCAGGTCTGTGGGTGAAAACTGTGATGATTCAGGTAATGTAACCAACTGAGATTAGGGAATAATTTAAATAAAACTATAAACATCGGGGATTTAAAACCTCAGCATGAGAAACTGTGAGCAATGGTAACATCACTGGAGATTTGTCAATTAACTGATCCGTTGATAGCCAGAAAAAGTATCATTTTGATTTTTTGGATAATTGATTAAATGTCTCTACATGTCTGATAATGAATGGAAAATAATAAAATTTTTGACTGCAATAAATTTAAAATTTTAAAATTTTAAATATATACAAACATATTCTTACGCAGAGGGAAATTGTAATGCTATGAGGAGCAAACAAACGGATAGAGTGAGATAGTTGTGATAGTCCCTTCTTCTTCTTATATTGTTTTATGGCGGTTGGCAAACAACGATATGGTTCATTACCGCCACCAACTGGTATGGAGTGTGGATCAGAATCACCAAAAAACAAAACCAAAACAAAACAAATAAATGAAAACAAAACAAAACCGTACGTTATTATTATATTCTCCCTAACACCTTTATTTCCTGAGGTACTGTATTAAACGACTATAACATACATTCTGTGAATCTTGCTGTAAAATGTCACCAATATTGAGTGTGCTAAGAAGATATTGCACTTTCGACACAATGGGCGAACTTGGTCACCGCCCCTCCCTCGATACCCGTATGTGCGGTTTCCTGCGAAGATAAAGCGTCCGATTCTGATGACGTCACGTGAACGTTTACGCACACGCAAAGCTTTGGAAACCCCGCAAATGTTTGAGCGAGTCCGACAACCACGGCGAGCAAAAGAGTGGCGCGGTCTATGGAGGTGTCGGGTTTTGAACGTGGCTTTGCCCCCAGACGGATGACAGGTACAAACACATAAACACCATTCGCATTCCCGTCGCGATCCTGTAGACTAACGCTGTCTGGCTGAGTCGCGTAGTGACGTACCAAGAGCTAGAGGCCTCGTCAGAGCCAAAACAAGTGTAAGTGTTACTTACATTCGTCCTGTTGCCCTCACGACTGTAACTTCCCGCTAACGATGTTCCTTGTTGTCGGCATGATGTGAGAGTAGCTAACTGTTTGCTAATCACAGACCCAACAAGCTGCGGTGGTGCCTGTTAATCTGTTAGCTTGATTTTGACTTCATATGCCCCCTGGTGGCCAAACAGGAAACTTTAAAAACAATTCTATCTAAAACAAATCCATACAAAAAAAGTATGTCTGTAAACTGGTCTGTTAAAGCTAAAGTTTTTGGAAAAATAATTGTGAGGGGTACGAATGCCTATGTCTCCTTACCCACATGCAAAAAAAACAACTTACAAACAAACAGTATGAAACACGCTAATACAAATTCCCCTACAAAGCATCAACAAGATAAATTTGGGAAAACTGAAATATTTAGAGTTCCTGTTTGGAATTTGAAAAAAGGCATCAGTTTAGAAACTGCAATCATAATTGACTTAATGCCTTTACAAAATTTGATGAGAACCTGGTAAATATCATCCTGTGTCTGCTGTGCAGAATGTGCTGTACTTCAAAAGAAAGGTGTGCATGTTTATGACATTTTGGTAAAAGGATTTGGGAGAGCCGCTCATCTACTTTTCCTCTTGACACTCTGCAGTTATGACTTGTATGAATTATGCTACAGCTGTTTTACATAAACGCAACAAACAAACTGAGACCCATACCTCAGCCAGATTCTCAAACGCTCATGGTTTCGCAGTGTGGACACCAACCATTTTCTTACAGTTGTTTGGTCATGCTTGGAGTCTCCACAGCCAAAAAAGCTAGGTGCCGCCATAAGGGAGCGGGGTGTGTTCAGAGTCTGCCTGGCACAGCTGCTGGCCCTACCAGTCTTAATCAGTCTTAGTCATTTCCAGAGGCTGCTCTTACTTCAGCATGAGACAGAAATAGACCAGCACTGTCTTTCTACTCTTTGGATGTAACTGCAAAAAATGTAAATCGCAATAGAGTTAAGGGAAAAACTTGTGGCCTCTGAATAAAAGTCAGTGAAAACCGAGTCTCTCCTCTTAGTGAGGATTTTATTATTTAGTAAAGGGCAATATATTGTGGTTTGATGCTTACTAGAGAAATACTCAAATTCATCATTAGTATACTCTTTTAGCAACAGCAGCTGAGAAGAGAGATGACTCCAAGAACAGCTGAAATAGCAGCTGGGAGAAAATTTGAAATTTTAAACCCCTTTCCCTTTAACATCTGTGACTCGGATCCATGTGCCATGTGCCTACCTGCATTTGTCAAAAATTAATATTAAATCAGAGTATTTAGCTGTATACACACACATCTCTGCAGCATATGCCTTTGTGAGGGTATATTGTTCAACGTTCTTCAGTAGTTCTGTTTTGCACAGAGCGAGTTCTGTTCAGGGACATGGTATTATGTTCTGCATGCAGATTCCTGACCCTATACTAACAGCTCTGCTGCCTGCACACAAAAAATCTAGGTTAAGCATCTCCAAAGAATAACACTGGATTTGGAGGCTATGGCAATGTATTGCACCTCAGCATTAGAAACATCTGGAAAAATGAACACTGCAAAGAACAGAGCCTTTATTGATCTTTGCCAACTGAGACATTTGAACAATTCTGAACAATTTAATGTGAGATTTACAAATGAGCAAATGTTGAAAGAGGAATCACATCGGTTCCAAAGAAACTTAACGTTTTAAAGTCATTGATTTCTAAGAGGTGTGTCAACTAGATTTAAATTAAATGACAAGGTACTGGGTTTTTTATGCATTAAATGATTATCAAATGTACATGTGAAGGCTTCCTCCAAATCCTGCCATGATAAGACTTTTAATCAACCCAGTGAAGGAAGAATATATTAGTGCTGCTTTCAGCATTCCCGTAGAGAGCAGTAAGGCAGTGATAAAAGAAAGGGAAGGAGAGTTATGTTAGACAGGAGCACCCCAGTGTCCACTATTATGTACACAATGAAGTATTGCTGGCTTGATATCAGGAGATATATCTTTAAACATAGATGGATGCCATGGATGACAAGTGCCTGCTTGACACTAATAAATCAAATGTATACAGTAAAATGAAATTATAAATGCACATTCAAAAGATTATTTTCACATATTAAAGTAGGTTTTTGCATTTGACTCAACTAGAGAGTTTTACCCCAAGAGTTTGTTAGTTTTGGTCAACTGCACACTTTGCTGTTAAAAGGAAGTGGTCAGAAAAAAAGGTAGGGATATGCTCTGACCCAAATGATACTGATTCTAATACCTCATCTGTAGATATATGATGCTCCTTTTTTCTTCATTATATCCCTTGCATATGTTACTGCATGGAACTAATTGTAATTGTAACCAGCATACACAGTGATTTTTTTCTAATGACATTGTCAAAGACTGTTCAATTGATTATGTCGAGGCGACGCCTCATCCACTCGATAAGGCCAGTCTGCCTGCTGATAGTGATCCAAAACATTACTGTAGATCGGCGCATCTACTGAAACGTCGACCTAAAAAGCTAGTCTGAAGTCAACAAGGAAACCACAGGATCTACTGGTTATGACCAGCAGCAAAACAGTTGAGGTTGGGAATGGGAAGTTGTGGTGTATATATTTAATGTATTTAGAATATAAGAAATGGCATTCATAACAGAAATGTCATTCATTGTGTATACTTTTGGTCAACCAAAACCTGCTTCTAAAGTATCATATGTGAGAAAATGTAACCTCACCCAACACCAAACACAGGGTTCTGTCTTGAATCGGGAAAACAGTAAGCACAGTGTAAAATGAATGTAGGAATCTGTGTTGATTTGTCTCAACAACTGCTCATCCAAAAAACTTCACAGTTGACCATGCTCTTGAAGATGAGCTGAGACTTCTCGAATTATCAGTAGGATTAGTAAGATGAAGTATTTGTGGAACACAACTCACCTGACAGGCTTGGTAAAGCAGCTGGTGCTCAAACTTTTTGATGCCGAGGATATTTTGGAACATCTCGTACAGCTGGTCTTTGCTGAGGATCAGCTCAGAGGCCGCGCTTGCAGTCATGCGTTGCTGAGCCTTGCGTGGATCCTCGTCCCCACGGTAGATGGTGTCAAACTTGGCCATCCAGGAGCTGAGCACCGTCTCCTTGCTCAGACCATCGATCTCCGGAAGGCTGCGCACACGCTTCTCAATGTGCCTCTTGAACACTTCCCTGATATCATTGGCAGAGAAGCCGCCACTCTGGACCATTTTAGCCACACGGTCACTCTTCAGGAACACCTACATTGTGAGAGACCAATGTCACTAAATTGCAATTGTGTAAGAGCTAAGCGAATGGAAAAGAATCACTCAATTTAAATGATGAGTAATGATGAGCTCTAGACTTATGAATAGACTCATATTTGCAGTTCATTGCCATGCATGGGTGTCATGAAAAGCTTTTCTGCACTATTTTTTCCCCAAAAATCTCTGTCTTCATCAGCAAAGGGAAACCATTAAACTATTTTTGTTAAAGTTTATTATAAATAATAATAAAAGAAATCAGAGATATGTATTTGAGGCTGCTTCTGTCCCCTACTAAAGAAAGACTGACAGGGACCGAGACAGACAAGGCCATATTGTCACAGCATCAAGTGAAGTAACCATCAGAGCTGACGGTTTTGTCACTCTGACAGTCACATTTTGTTCTCAGCATCCATTATGGCTAAAAAAGCAACAGCTACTGTACTGAAACTTTACTGTACAATGGTACATTATCCTTGTCATTCGGTGTAAGTTTCAGTCGATAACAAAAGCATGCAGATGAAATTATTATGATCTTAAGTCAGAGTTTAGTTTCCTTCAGACTACAGCATTTAGAAACATTTTTGTTCATACATATTTTCACTAATAATGACCGTGACTGTCGGAATTTTTTTTTAATTCCATAACATTTCTTGATTGAATTTATTCAATATATTTTGAAATAAAGTGTTAAAGATCTACACTCTGGACAAGATGCTAATTAATCCAAGAGAATAATTAAAATCAACTTTAAAATACTGCCGGAAGGGGTCATTTTTGTCATCGAAAATAATATGCGTCTTTCTAAAGTCTCTACACACTTCTTAAAACAATAAGTGAGCCATATTGATTTTTAGCATTTACAATTATGTACAAGTGCAACAATTATAAATATTATCATAACTGCATCTAATATGAACGTACTTCAAAATATAATTGTTTCAATAGCCACAATCACAGGTCTTGTTAAACAGAACCATTGTTTTATTGTCAGGCATAAGAATTGCGTTGATTTCACATAGATGGCGTGCTATTAAAGCCAATATTTTATCCTGCATTCCTCTAAAAACTGACATGACACATTTTGCAGTATTTGAGTGAGCATCATACAAGATTGAATTTGGATAAATATAGTATGCTAAAAATTTTACCTTTTAATTTTGAAAACCCTTTTATTACCCTTCCAACTTTATATTCTTGAATATTTCAAATTAACATTAAATATTATAAACTACACAGAGGTCATTCTGTAATTAACTTCCACTGTAGTCTGTGTGTTTCATGATGGTTCCAATCTCATACTTCAGTTTCTAGTAATGGGTATACTTGTTTTCCCATCATGGATTTGGCCTTTAACTTACCCCACTATCTGCCTTTTGGTACTGTATGCATTGTAATGTGACTTTATAATAATTACTTTTTCACCTACAGATTGAATAGTGAGGCTGTGTCAGCCACAAGGTCTGACTCATAATTTGTGCAGCGAAAAGCTTCAGCCACCATTTTTCCACTAAGCTGTCTGACTACAAGCATTTTTTACATTGGAATAGCAAGAGGACTCCAGTGCTTTTTAGAATGAAAGCTGGCCATTTCCTGTTTTAAATCTGCTAAAAAAAGGTTCAAATCCAGAGGACATGATGCATATACAACAATGACTCCTGTGTATAACATATTTCAAAAAATGCTTTAGATGTTAATTGTTGATGATCGTCCTGCTGCATTATTATAGCGGATAAGACAGGAATGCACACGTATGAATGACGTTCATTCACAGCGCTTTCAGTGACTAATCTGAACGCATTCAAGTCCCCTGGATAACAGAATGGTTGACTGTGATTGTGCTGCTATTGTTAGCAGGTGAGTTGGTACCTCATAGTAGCTCTGCACAGCATTAATGAATGCCTCATCAGCCACAATTTGTGTGTCTCCATTGAGGAAGGCCTGGAAACGGTCCTTGGTCTGCTGAAGCTGCTGCTTGGTTATCTGTGGAAGCAAGGGCAAATAGGACACCTCAGAATTAAAGCCCAAACACTCTTTTCCCCCAGATACTTCCTCCAGCTCTTATGATAAGATGAACCTTTATTGATCCCCTGCAGGGGAAATTCGGAATCAACACAGCAGGACAGGGGAAAGTGTGATAATAAAATAAAGTAGAATAGAAACAGAATCTGAGGTAAGTAACATAAAATAGAAATACTATGCCATAACAATAACACACTATTTACAATAAGAATACTTTATACAATAATGTGCAATATATAAAAAAGAAATTAAATAAAAGTTAGATAACTGTGCAGTTAGGATTTGGAGTGGTTTGAGTCTTAGACTGTTGATGCTGTGGCGCTGTGCAGTCTGATGGCTCGTGGCAAAGAGGAGCCTCCCAAACGCTTTGAGGCTAGTGGCTGGATGATTCTGTGGCTGAATGTGCTCCTGAGCTGCCTCAGTTCAGCACAGATGGGATGAGAGGGGTTGTCCATGATCGTCCTCAGCTTTCCTCTCATCTTTTTCTCTGTCACTGTCTCTACACTCTCCAGGTCCATCCCCACCACAGAGCTGGCCTTCCTCACCAGCTTGTTCAGTTTGGTGGTGCCACAGCTCCCCAGAGGAATTCTTACCAAGAGCCCAAATCACATCAGCTGACTGTTCTCAGAGTAAAGGAGAAGCATCTCAATAACAAGGTCCTCCAAAATCTCTCACCTCCCCATGCTGTCACGTGGAGTAATAACAGGTGCATCATCTCAGCTGACAGTACCTCTGAGTCAATACCAAGAGATTCTGACTGCAGGTGAGAGCAGGTACTCAGATTGACTGTCAAACAGAGTTTTTCTTTGTAGCTTAGCTCTGTCTTTATTATTTCCAGTCTGATATAAAGCCTGCATTGCAGCAACCACTGCCCCCTAAACGCAGGTCAATCTTACAATCCTTTTTACCATCACTCATGAGTAAAGGTACCTGAATTCTTCCACTTGGATGCTACCCCTCCCTAACCTCAACTCAGCAATCCACCAACCCGACCACATCACACTCAACTGCAAACCGCTCCAGTAGACTTTGCTGGTCATGATCCAATGGAGCCAAAAGGACAACATCATCCACAAACAGAAGCAATGCCACCCTAATAGCATCCAACTGGACACTTTCCAGGCCTCAGCTGTGCTTTGATATCCTGTTCACGAATATGAAAGGAGAGGTGAAAGAGCACAATTTTTTTTCCCCAGAGTGCTGCAAATCAACTTCCCAAACATAATGCTTTGGTAATGCAGTTGCAGCCATAATTTAATCATTACATTCCACCGAGTATCTCAACAACTGTAGAATAGATGGAAATGGCCTAATGTGCAGAAGAAGAACTAATGACTGTTCATCCCCAGACTTTTCCTCTAGTGTCACCAGCTAGTCATGCTAGAACGGTCACGGTGTGCATGTCAGCATGATATATGTTGTCTTGTCTTTTCTCTCCCTTTGGTTCGATCCTCACTCGGGTCTAGAAGTCCTTGGATTCATGGTTATTGTGTCAGTGACCCAACACTTAATAGACTGACAATCTCCCTTTGACAACTGCCTTCAATCTTGCAGTTCAGGCTGTTGTATATACCAAACAAGCACAAGGACCTGCTGGTAACATGCAAGCATTCAGCCTTGGTTTGCAAGTGACAGACTTTAGTGTAGGAGTGAGATGGAAAAGTACCACATATCATGTGCCTGTGAGGCAATCTCAACACCATCTGCGTGTCCATCATATTACCCCAACCCTGTCCCAGTAGTGTTCAGAAAATGATGGTCATGTAATCAAAAATGTCTCTGTCAGGGCCAATGCAAAAGTGCTCAGGTTTGGTCTGACATGAAAGCTTTATAAAGGTGGACATAAATACACACATTAAGTATAGACTGACATTAAGTTGACAATGAGAAGACCAAACTCAAAGTATCACAAATCATTTCACCAAACCTTTACTGGCTTTTCACACAATTATTATTCTTGTTGCACAGTGAAAAACCACATGATATACAACTTACTGCCAAAGCATAAAAGATCTGAATACAACACAACTGCACATCAACATCAAAAATCAATACTCGTGGTTCTCGTTCAAGGTTTTGAATTCATTAACCTTGGCAATAGCAACATGTAAGATTAAATACACAGTGTGAAACGTTCCTGCTCTGTTTTAATTGACCGTGGTGTTCAAGGAACATCCTGAGGCAAGAAATGTTAAATTTAGCAACACCAGGCAAATCTGTCTGGTCCAAGGGGACACCTCGGAGGCTGAAGTCAACATACTTAACCTGCGCATTTGCTCGTCCATCTCTGAAAGTGATAGGATTAATGTAGTAAATACTTTTAACTGGCAGATTTTTAGTTTAGCAAAAACTAATGCTACATCTCCAATAAGTCATGAAGGTTATAATGTTCCATTTTTATTGAAACTATCAGAGAGGTGGTTATTCAAATGTATGATAATTGTGTAGGCTTATTCCAGAGAGGTGTGTTATTTAGCCTATATATGTACATTGATATAAATAGGGTAGACAAAATAATGGAAAACGGCTATCCATGCAATGGAAGATAATTCAACAGCACCGTAAACTGCAGTTTTTAAAATGACAATACAGTTGAATCATCTTCCTAAAATGTTTTAACATTACAACCTTCACGACTGATGTATTAGACTGCATTAATTGTAGCTAGGTGTACCTAAAAAACTTGCCTAGGATTGTTTTTTTGTCTTTATGTACTTGATGCAATGATTCAAAAGGAGAATACAGATTTTTAAATTCTGAAAAAGCTAAATACCTAGGTCACAGTCTTATGCAGAGAAAACATTGAAATAGAGATAGTTTGCATAGATATGATGAACAACAATCGATTCAAAAAGAGAGAATGAAAAACCCACCATCAGAAACTCATGTGAATGTATAAAGCCTGTTGAAAGACTACTAGGCTTTAGAAAACAGACTTCAAAACAAGTTGAACAAAGTTTTACGACAAAATGACGACGTGCCATCAGAAAATACGTGAGTTTCCTGAATACAACCATATACAGCTAAGCTGAGATGTGTAAAAAAAAATATCTAAAAAAATATTTTGTATTGTTTGTAATGTTTGTATTCATTTTTGCTTCAAGGAGATTCACATGTTGGTTGGTTGTCAAAAATGTAGGAACACAGCACTTCCCCTTATTCTGACCAGCAGAGGTCCCTATCAAGCTCTGATTTTGAAAGCCTGGAGGACTGAACCTTGGTACGAAAAGCTTCACTTAGCCATCGCAGGCTGTACCAACTTAAATGAAACCTTTGTGACAGTTTGGTTTTATTATCATAAATAAACTTTCAAACAGTAGCATTTATGATGTTAACCTATAAACTGTAGTTTCAGGTTTTGTTGAACACAACGTGTGATCTGGGAAGTGATAGAAATTTTACTCTATTTCTGTCTGACACTGACAACATTGATTACATTTTTTAGTGTGTGAGCTGACACTGAAGCAAAAAGCAGTATAACGTGTCCACATCTTAACAAAATCACAGTTCAACCACATAAAGTATTAATGACCTTCAGCACTGCATTAATTTAATTTCATTGCTGATTAGAGAACTGTGCTGATTAGTAACCCATTTGATGGATGACAGGAAATGCCTCCATTTTCATCAGTATTGCCAGACTCCCTGGACGTACTTTCCTGCTTTGCTGGTATTGATTATCTCTCTGTGGCTCTTATCAAGATTGCAGTGTTACACGGTGATTCATTGGCTCGCAATGGAGTAGGCAGTGACATTAATCACCCTTCACATATCAATAGAAGAGATGTGCTCACTGCATTGGCTTGATGTACAGTAACTTCATTATAGTTCAAAATGACTATAGATTAGAGTTTATAGTTCGACCATGTGGCTGATTCAAAATCAGAGTCACTGAGAAATATTTTATGATGAGGAATTTTTAAGCTAAAAACTGGCAATAAATTATATCCATTATTGTAGTATAGGTCCCTTATTTTAAATATAATAATATATAATGTAATAAACGTTTAAAAACAGTGCATAAATGGACTTCATGGCATGCAGTATAATTCTGTCAGCTTCAACTGCACATCATTTTAAACTATCTGTCCTGTGTGTTAAAGCCCATTGAGCCTCTAACCCAGGTTCATTGCATTGAGCCTCCCTCGGGCACATATCTTGTAAAAAAGTAAGCTGCCTTCAGTGATTCTTCGGTGAACCGGAAAAGATTTCTACATATTGCCATGTCAGTGCGTGTTTTGTCCATTTTGGAATGCAGAAAGAAGTCTTTGTATTTGGTACGAAATAATTCCGATAGTAAAAGATATTTTGGTAATAACTTCTGTCATATCCAACTGTCTGTCACATACTTGATAGCTTTTTAATTGAAAAATAAAAGAAGAAAAAATCCTATAAAATATGGGGAAATCATGTCAAAACTGGTTGTTGAAATGTTCACAGTTGTCAATCACTGCTTACAATGTGATGGGGAATGGTGACATTAGGGACTAAAGCAAGTCCAGATTTTAAAAAACAGCAGGTTACATAAAATACACAGATGATTCTATTCATATTAAACTCATTCTTATCTTTTGGAAATTTTTAATCAGCATAACTGTATAAGCTGTCCTTGCAGGGCTATGATGAGTGCAGTAATTAGTTAATTGAATGCAGTATATACTGGGGCGACTGTACAGTTCAGCGCAGCAAAACCTCTGCTGTGCTGACTCAGTATTTGAGCTTCCTCTAGAAGTTACATAATGTTAAAAGGCAAGCTAAATTAAGGTGTTTTCCGAAATTAAATGGCTGCAAGTTTTCAGTGGTGGGCAGTAAATGCGCTTCATAAAAAAATAGTCGAAGGGGCCGAGGCAACGTCTAAATCTAAAAATGCTTCCAAATAGAGACAACATATGGAACTTGTTTAATGCACTGTGAGTTTACCTTATGAATGTATGACGTGTAGAGTGACAAAGAGAGCGTGCAAACTTAATGCTCTTATTGTGTTTAAATCTGTTTGCTCAGGAAAGAGCTGTTTCCAATGCTGATGTTGTTTTTCGGCAAACATGGTGTGGTTTGAATCCCCACTCTGGACAAAGCACACTTTACTCATGCTGCAGATGACACCGCCGGCCCACATCTGAACAAACAACGAGTACGGGAGCGAGCGCTGCGTGACAGCTGCACAAAATCTACCAGCAACAGGCGTAATCAAACACAACGCCAGCATCATTCAGTGACTGTGGTCATAAAAGTACAATTATACAAAGACAGGTGCACCAGCATGATCCCTATACCAGACATGCTCACACGTCCTGAAGATGCAGCCACACAGAGCTGTGTCTGTAAATACCACTCGACCGGGTTCCTAAACAGCCAGGCGTATACACGGCAGACAGAGCCTTTCACTCGGCAAACAAGGCTAAAACCAGGAACTCTCACTCTATGACCAGTCTCCACACTGTTGTCATATTCAGGAGCTGTGGCGCTTTTGATATATACTGGAGAACGCTGTGTTCACAACCAGCTAAGCCCCTTCTTGTTACAGTCATCCATTATCACACCACCAACTCACTGGCAGCTGCTACACAGCTCAACTGGTTCCTCGTTAAGCTCATTCAGTTACTGGGGAGAAAACAAGCCCTAAGCCTTTGTACGGTAAAAGGTTTGGACACTGGAACAATAAAATCAATGAGACAATTTGCATTAATTTGGTCCAAAAATAATAAAATCAATCCTGTCAATTCCATTCCATTGCACAATTCACACTAACAAATTAAGATTCCTTAAGTGTGTCTGTCTTTTGTCTATTTTTGATTGATTTTCAAAAAAATTTAATGGACATTCAGACTTGTTTGCAGTCATGAATGATCTGGTGCTTTTCTGGGAGTTTTATGGTCATTTTATTGTTTCATTGTTTGTGTTGATTGTTTGTTGACCATTGTATATTTGTCTTCGTCCTGTCCAGAGACAAGCATTTAAAACTGTAGCTGAGGTTCGTGCTGAATACTTGTCCGTATAAAAGAAAAATACTGTATAGAAGATTAAATCAATAATTGAGGATTCAATCATTTTTTCTTTTCTTCTTTACCAAACTTAACGATCTGGTTTCAGCTCCTTAAATGTGAGATTTTTATTCTTTTCTGCATTTTATACAGTCTTCATTTGAATATCTTTTTTATCAAAAAGATCCACATACTGTTTGAACATTAAAAAAATTGTTAGGTAGAGGACTTACGCACGAAATTCTGTGGCCTAACATTTCTCTTGAATTTAAAAGGAGAAAAAATATGGCCGGTATTTCCTCGGAGCTGGGTGTGGCAGAATCATTATTGCACAGGTAATTGATATGAAAGCCCAACTCATCACTGAATGTTCTTGGTGAAATTGTACTGTATGAAGGTTCCTTTCCTCAAAGTATCTCCATTATTAGCTTCTTTCTCTTGATTTAATTTATCTATTCCCTATTATTATTATTTTGCATTCATCGTCTGTGTCGTGCGACTGCGGTGGTGTGTTACTCAGTGTTAGTTAAAAACCACTGCAGTGCTACAATGTTACTTCAGGGTATGAAACTGACGGAGGGTTGGTATCTCTGTCCGTTGCGGGTGCATTACTCTCATCCAGACTCTAGGACATAAATCCCTTCCTGCTAACCTTCCATCACAAATTGCTTCTTTCTCTGTCCGGTCGATATTTCTCCCTCACTCAGTCTCTGTGCTTTTAAAGAATCTCTTCTCAAATATTTATTTCTTTGTGCCAGTCTGTTTGTCTTGGTGTATGTCCACTAAGGATTGTATCTTGGTTAAAGATATAGTGAACTACGTAGATCACGTGGATCACATCAATCAGACTTGCTCTTTGCTTGAGTGTTCAGTGAGAGGAAATGGGGTGTTGTGGGTAACAAAAGTAGACTGGAATATGTATTTGGGTTTTAAAAAACAAATTTTAGTGTAATTAATAATAGGAGAGATGTAAGCTCCCCATCTGAAAGATAAATAGTGAAATATATGAATAAAAGTTAATTTACTTATTTCTTTATTATATTACATAATTTGCATGTCTTGCTATTCATGTGGATCTATAATTATTCATGCTGCCTTATACTCCACTGGCAGATGGATGATAATGCTCCATATTCTTGATTGAGGCAACGATTGAGCAAAAGACAGAGGGGCCTCGGAAACAGATTTAGATTCTGTGTTTGACAGGAGCTGAGTGGTGCCGTGACCTTGTTTAAAGGGAGTGGCACAGGGTGTCTACTGTACGATGTGTACAGTACCTCCACATGGCAGCTGTTTGTGTTTTTTTATGACTCGGAGGGAATCATCAGACAAAGATGGACAGAGTAGATTCAACAGAGGCGGGCAGTACTGATCCGGCTATCGCTCTTACCTCTGTCTCAGTCTGTAATATGGAAAGTCAGCACTGCTAATCTCTTTTCCCATTCAAACCTGAGTAATTTTCCCTTTGACGCAATCTTTCATACGGCTCAACATAACGGCACAAACACATGCAGGTGTCCTTAACTCCCACCAACAACTGCCTGCCTGCACTTGCAAGACTCAAAATAGTTGATGCAGTCACAGATTGTACCCATTAAAAGAAACTTGCGGAAGTTTTCTGGTACTTAGATTCTTCTGTCAGCACAACACCAGCGTGACTAGTCACTGGTATTGTTCAAGCACTAACACACACAGCACAATCTGATCAGTTTGACCAGTAATACTGGAATATTCCAGAGTTTCACAAAACAAAAAAGATATTTTCATAATCACAGGATTAATGTCTGCATCAGGCTGGAAGTAACTCCAGCTGTTTTCTTCATGGAAAATCAATTTAATGCCTTTCTAGTAGTAATCCAGTCTCAATCAATTTAGAAAGTTGGCTTTTATTCAAGCAAAAATTCCCTGCAAAAAAAATATCACAATTTCTGACTGCTACATCATTAATGTTTCTCATTGTCTTAACCTTATATGAAGGTAAATTTTATTTTACATATTTTATTTTTTTTGCATTTGTCAGTCAAAACAAGAAGATTTTTTCACAAGATTTGGATCTTAATTACTCAATTGATTGTGAAAAAATGATCCTTAGTTGCAGCCTTAGAGCCAATGTATTGGCATTTTCCACTTGCTTCGCCAACCGGCGTTTTATGTCCATTTTTAGCAAACCAACACTCTTTCTTTTCCCCTTTCTTTTTAAGTTTGGCTAGATTGCAGCATTGAGAGCAGGGATTATATTTTGTAAGCAATAAAAAAAAATGACAGGAGCACAGATTAAGACTCAATCCATGCATACAATGACACATTTACTGTCCCCAACAGGACAATTCTGTTTCATGTCCAAGGACTGTGTCGCTCTGAAAACAGGGATTGTTCAATGTTGTGCCACCAGGATTAAGGTTCAGTTGATGTTAACTGCAGATGATTTTGCATTTGTCGACCAAAATCAAGATGGTGCTTTGCACGACAGACAAGATTACATAGACTATGTAGGTTCTACTATAATTAACAAGTACATACTGTGCTGGAGAACAACAGCCCTTTGTGGGATGTTTCTTTCAAGACAGATTGCAAAATACAACTTTGCCTCTTTTGAGAAATAATCTGTTACATTATGCTTGCACACATAAAATCGTGTACATTAACCCACTGAAACCCTGTGCGCTGTGAGATTTGCATTTTTCTGTTGCCATTTTTGCAAACCACAACTGCCCGACATACCAAATATCAGGCCACACTACTGAATTATTTATTAATATTAGTCAATTCTATCATGACTTTGAGTGCTGCTTTCAGAGTATAGTCAAACCTTTGGGAAAAGATGTTAATATTCTGACAAATAAGATCTTAGCTCTCCCTCTAGGCTATATGCAGACAGAGGAGATGTTTAATTTGTGAGTGTGTGATATGTTACACCCCGCTGCACAGACTGTGGGTGAGGGGGGGTATTTCGCCTGCTGCTTCTCAGCTGTCATCCCTTTCTGAATCACCATTCATATGCACACCGTTGACGAACACCTCTTCAATGCAAAGTGTTGCTTAAACATGCTTACATGTCTGCAAATTAATGAGAGACAAGAAACTTTCACGTGCTGATTGACGTTTTATTGCCAACACAAAGCTTGACTTTGACACAAATGGAGATGTATCTTTCATTGTTCAACGATGCCTTTTATTTTGAGGCAGAACGCCATTTAAAGGTTTTACATAATAATGCAAATGATTTCAGTGTCATACTTGAGCCCTCCATTTGCTGCCGCTCTCTACATGACGCCTGTTTCATGAAAACATAATGAGCCTGGGCAGTTCAGTCTCAGTTATCTGTATCTACATGTTCATCACTCAGATTTTCGGCAGTTTTGTAACATGGCTTCTGATTTCATACAGGAAATAGAAGGGAAAGAGGAGACCGTACACCCTCCAGTGACACAAGATTTTTTCAAACCATGCAGTCCACAAACATGTTTCTGAAAATCCTAACAGCACATTCAACGGTTGAAGTGAATGTTGCTAATTCTATTCATGCCTCTTGCAATGATGTCAGCTTCATCTCCCTTCTGTTCCATCATCTAGATTCCCTCCTCACATCTCATCATCATCTGTCCAATATCCATCAGCTCAAATGCCACAGTTACCTGAATAACTGTCACCCATCATATTATCATATTCCTCCACTGAACAAATGCATCTACACTCATCAGCAGAGATTAGATTATTATGTCTATGTATGACCTTGCACGTATGGCAGCTTGCCCGGCCTCCTAAGAGCGTTAACGTTTCTTGTCTGTTTTTTCTGGTGTGTAACACAATAAGCCTCCACAATCAAATAATCACTTAACCATTGACTTATATCCGCATTTTATTTTAAATTGTCAATCCAACATTTTCTCTCTTTTGCCAACAGCCATGTAAAAAGAAAATAGAGAAATCTATCCTTGTTTGGAATTGTGTCGCCAGCCGTTTTTTGCATTCATTACAAGGCTGTTATTCTGTTTTACAACAAAAGAAAATTAAATCAATCCATGTAAACCCAGACTCAGCACTGCACTCCAAAGAGGTAAACGTCATCCAAGTATCACTGATCCGAATTCCAGTCACTTCCTATTCATATCCTGCCACACAATTCACAGGATCTCTCCCTCAGAGTGTCAGTGGCATAATATATGGTGTTAAAATGCTGAGCCAATAAGCTCTCTATTAAACAAACCTGCTTGCAGATGAGTCGATTTGGGCCGATTATCTTTGGGGCATCATCACACTTCCTAATTGAAGAAAATCCTCAAACTGAGAGATTGATCACTTCTGAAAAATACAAACACTGATCTATAATGAGGCATATGAAATTTGGTTCATCAGATGTTGTTTTTTGCTGTTTGATTGCTGATATTTTATTATATTTGACTTCATTAGGGCTTCACTTTGATGATTCATACCAATCTCTTTTTTATTTTTTGCGATGTTATGCTAATTACCTCACAAGGCTATAGGCTCAGTGGTGGTTCAGTGATAGTATTAACATACTAATGTTCAGCAGGTACAACACACAAACTTAACCCAGAGCGTTTGACAAGGTGAAATTTGGACACGATGATGGGGCTAGATATCACTAGATTTACAACAATTGATGGTGCAGGAACATGAATGTGTAGACCATCAATCAATGCAGTGGGTGCTGAGATATTTCACACAAAACCAAAAATTTAAGGCTGAACGTGACGCTAGAGGAAAAATCAGGGGATCTAAAAACTGGGATCATGGTTGTCTGCGCAAAATTTCATATTGTAGTTGTTGAGATCAGTTTGGACAGAAATCAGAAGGACAGAAGTTTATTTCCATCATGCCCGTCCGTTTGGTTGTTTAATAACTCTGTACACACTAGCTCACTGCCATTAAATGAAGATTTTTTTTCACCACCAGAACTGTATCTGTCAATAATGTCAATAATTTACTATTAACATATTCTTAGGGAATGGAGGGGGGTAAGTGTAAATGTGTCCCAGGACAATTAGCCTTGCATGCAAACACGTGTCACCAGTTATTAATGCACATACACTCAACCAACATTTTGAACGGCAGTGGCCTTCATATTGCTGCAAGTGAAGACGCATCTTTCAGACTGAATGTGAAAATGTTTCCCTCTACCCCTCAAAACGAGGGGTGCTGCTGTCCTATTGCATTACCCTCTCACAAGGTTATAGCAATACATTTCAAGAAGCATCAGTGGAGCTCGCCTACTCTGCAGCCTGGTCTGTTTCTCCGTGATAGTCCATCACTGCTGTTTGTGAGCCAGGGGCTTCTAATAACGGATTATCATGGAGCTGCTCCACGTGGTGTTTTTTTCTTTTTCTGAAGACTTTAAGTCTTTTAATCACAGAAATTGCTTCATCATATTTCTGTGACTAATCTATAATAGCAAAAAATGTAATGGGCTAAATATTAGATTGTGTAGTCAAACGTTATGACGAATTTCCTTATTACATTATTATTTATGGACATCTCAGGAGCCCACATTCACAGGAGGTTCATAGCTGGGAGGAATCTACAGAGAAATGATTGTAAATATTGTTTATTTATTTCATTCATTCATTTATCAAGTGAATAATGTGATAAATTATTTCTTCATGACCACACAGGGCTGGAATTTAGTTGAAAGACTAATAACCAGAAAGTAATACACTTACATTTAAGCTCTCTGCTCTGTTTCTGTGTGATTAATCATCCAGTTTCAGTGTCAAATCAAATGTTAAAATCAAACCAATGTTGAAAAAAAAATTCATTGTTGTTGCTTAATGCTGTGCATGAGTATCTTTTTTCCAGAAAAGATAAGAGACCAGATCAAAGTCAGACTTAGGAAGACATACGCACTTTGATTGTGTGGTCTGACATCAAGCGTTGAATTGTTTATCCAGATATTCACTCACCCACAGCAAAGGCTGTCTGCACAACCAGATATGAAAGTGCGTTACTGAGCATGCATTAGACTTATCGGTAACCTACGCTGAGCGGGACTACAAACAAAAACAAAAACAAAAACAAAAAAAAAACAATAGATGGAAACATTACCTATGCCTCCCACATGCGCTCATACATGAGTCAGCAGAAAAATTCCGACCATATGGCTAAAACTGTGTCCAGAGGAAGACAAACTGTCTGCAGGTTAAACAAAAACCATACAGCCACAATAGCAATTTCCATATTTTCAACAGTGTATCCTCGCAGTGAGTGTCATGATCAGCCTCAGATTAACAGAGTTGAATGAATCTTCTGCAGGTCCACACTGACCCCAACTCGTACGCTGTGAGGAGAGCTACAAGAAACCTCTACTGCTGTCTCACTGAGACATGTGACGATCAGTGTTTTCACAACACGAACGTAGCCCTTCACAAAAACATACTAATTGCATAATTGAATTCCTTTATAAATGAACTGCTGTGGCAGTCTGGGAGTATAAACGCTAGATGTTCTATCAAACGCCCGAACCGAAGACAATAAACCTGGGCCCTTGACCCGATTATAGGTCAATTCAAGGTTCCTTTAGTACAGTAGGGCCGTTGGGACTCTGACAGTAAGGACAGCATGACCCAGAACTGGCTCCAACATCAATGGAGCAACGCAGCCGCAACGTGAAACCGAGATGCGGGCCTTGTCTCTTATAGTAACTTGTATTTGTGTCGAGCGCCGGACGCTTCTGTAAATTCTTCCGATAAGAATTGTTAATGTCCAAAGGCGTTAACCTAATCAATTAACTGTAACCCACTGAGAGGAGCCTGGCCCATCTGCAGAGAAGAGGGGCTATTAAGCAAGAGCTCTGTACCCAGGAGTCACCTTGGGAGGCCAAACTGACGAGATAAGTGTTGGCGCAAACGGCTCGGAAATTGGGCATCCGCCAGGGAGGCAGGACACGGAGCCACATACGGCTGCATAACAAATGAGAGGCAGGTCTTGGTGAGATGTGGGCCAACGAAGGACAATGACACCATCCCGTTTCCAAATCGCCATCCACCATCTCCTGAACGCCCTCTCAGTTCATGCGCTCGCTGGGCTCCGGGATGGATCTCAGTCGTGAGCTCGCGTAGTGGAGGGACGTGGACTGCACGCAAGTCTGCAGCTCTGCCGCAGGCGACCATGTGTCAGTAGCACTGCCCCCGGGGCTCGGGGCGCCTGTCACGCGCCGAGGATTTCAAACATTTCGCATCAAAAAGCGAAAACAGACGGAGGTTCGACTGGGTCGGTGCCGAGTCCATGCGCTCTTTTTACAGGCCTAGTGGCACAAAAAAAAAAAAAAAAAAGCCCCTACTGTGCTCGAGCTTATGTAGGTCATCAGTGACAGCATCTGAGATATGAAAGGAGGCATTTCGTCAGCATGTGGTCGTTAATTACGCCTCTGCACCAAGGGGCCCTTACCTTCTGCTGTCGCCGTGCCATGTCCGTGGGCTGCTTCGCGTTGAACGGGTAGGCAACGCAGCGCATCACGAAGACGTACAGCTGCAGCTTCTTTTTACGATCGTCCTCCTCCCGCTGCATCTTCTCCAGGTCCTCCTTCTCCTCGCTGGCGGCCGACGGGCTCGGGCTGGTCGGACGCGCGCCGCTGCGGCTGCTGCTGCTGGGCGCCAGTCCCCCCGAGCTCTCGCTGGTCCGGCTCGGGGAGATGCGGGTTCCGGCCTGGGGGGCCATCGCCTCCTTGCTTTCCTCCTCCACTATCCCATCGGATTCCTCCTCGCTGGAAGACGGGTCTAACATCTCGCTCTAGGGGTGGCGCGTCCCTGCACGGGGTACAACTCTAACCTACCGAAGCCGGTCTCTTTGTCGCGTGCCCTGCTGGTCGCGTGTGCCGCTGTCTTGGCCAGGACTCGTGTGGAATGTGCCCGAAGTCAAGACGGGGGACGGGCCCTGGTCGTGCTCGCTCGCCGGGGGGATGTCAGCAGTACGAGTGGCGCTGGAGGAGGTTCACTCTGCTCCACACCGCGCTCCCTCCGCCTGCGCCGAGCCCTCGTCGATGCTTGCGCGTCCTCTGCGCCTTATTGGCCAGTCACCGCCGCGGATGCGAGAGGGGGAGGTGAGCGGGGAGCGGAGGGGGCGGGGTTAGAGTGGTGAACAGATGAGAAGAAGGAGAGCAGGTTTGGGGGGGTTTGTTTTTTTGTTTTTTTCATGTATTTCCTTGGTTAAAGCGGCCGATGGCCTCTGCCTCCCTCCCTGCCCGTCTGCCCGCCCGCCTGGCCGGGACGCAGGCGCGCGGAGCTGTCCGTGGTCCTGAACACAGTCGGCGCAGAGAGGGACGGGGGGATGCGCGTCCCCTTCACACTACAGCTTCTCTACACCGTCCCGCCGCCGTGGTACACCTAAGATGGCTGCCACAGGACTCCTCTGATATTTGTCACCGAAATGGGGAAGCGTTCCTCAGTTCATGGGCAGTGCACGGGGGATGCACATAGGCGCATAAATCAAATAATGGTGATGTGAGCCGCCCCATGCTGAGCGTTGGTGGGTGGGGTACAGTCATGACAGTCAACACTCAGCTGCTTGCTCACACACTGAACACTGTTGTGTCTCTCTTTGCAGGATATTGAATCACGCAGCAGTCACACAAACTAAACGGAGAATTATTATTTAAGATTGACATAGACATCCTGAAGGAGTTCAGCTATAAATCGCAGTCCGTGTACCAAGTGCAAAACATCCAACACACAGTGTAAATGTGTGTTTGTATGAGAGCATGCTATGATTTGCATGGGTTCATCATAATCTAACACATCAGTGCAACACGTACAAACAGACCAGTGTTTACTCATGGGTTGCTTTAATGAAACATTTTTTTTATATATCTCATTTAGTCTTTTGGTGTATCAGTTTGTGAGAACATCAGTGGGCAGGACTTTTTATTCTGCCACACAATACAATCCCTAAACATGTATAGTTTTCTTTAGCTTTAACATGATCCAAAATAAAGCTGAGTCCTTGATGATATGTGCAACAAATGTGTTCTTCATGACTTTGCTAATCCGAAGGCAGATAAAGATCACACGAGCCAGCGTGGCAGAGAGGAAATAAAAAAAGACTATTTTGGTTTTGATGTGTAGATACTGCAGCTTGGAAATAAGAGTAGTGTCGTAGACCTGTCACAGCTACTGTATCTCACCCTCTGACCCCTTTCCAGGGTGACCTGAATGGTTTACCTCTATTGACTTAATTTAACTGACAGGCAAATCACTATTGACCTGGATGAATTAGAGAGACAGAGATACATTATACCACAGACTTTCACTGATTCAGACACATACACTAATCTCTTACTGTGAGGACACATGTACACTGATCAGCCACATTTAAACAAGGTAACTGGTTTTTAATATCACGGTGGATCAGTGTTATTTTTGACTCATTACATTACGTTCATTTTGCTGACCTGGAATCGACCCCCACCCTTCTGTACCAAAGTCAGCGGTGTAACCCAATCAGCGACATCAGCAGACTCAGGAAAACCATGAAGCCATGGGACATTATTAAACTAAAAAATAAGTATTTTTACTTACATCTCTCTCAAAACACTATCAAACAGGCCACACATCTGCAATCAATCAATCTCTCTCTCGATCTATCTATCTATCTATCTCTTTATATAAATATATATATATGTGTGTATGTATATATATATATATATATATATATATATATGTATATGTATGTATGTATATATGTATATGTATATACTCCCCAATCCTTCATGTGTATCTTGCAACTCCTGTGTGTGTGTGTGTGTGTGTGTGTGTGTGTGTGTGTGTGTGTGTGTACGTGTGCGTGTGCGTGTGCGTGCGTGCCCACATTTGGAACTTTTCCTCTGAAGCCACTTAACCTACTGACCTGTCTGTAATCGTGGATGTGGGGGGAGATCAATTAATCAATGGTCCATCTCGAATCTCAATTTTTACATAATCCACACCCTATGTTTGCTCTGCAATATAGACCTTTTTCCGGGAGGACATTTTGATATATCAAAGGATAAAATAATACAGTGACTCTAATTGTTTAAGACATCTCAGGAGGCCTATAGCGAAAATGGTTAAAATGTGTGAAGGACACCATGTCAACACTTGAACTAAGTCCTTTTTCTCGACACTCATTCTGACTGGTCCTGCACGGTGCTCACCTCCCCCACCCTCAGTCTTCCGTACAGCACCAACATACCCATGACGGTCTTTTACTGTGAGCTCAGTGCCTGCATAGTTCACCTCTGAGATCAAATTGAATCCGACAGCTGGACAGACTGGCTGCTACTCCAGATGTTGCTTATGTGTCTGACCAGTACATTTCCTGCAGGTTGCCAATGCTTTCGAGGATTTCTCAGCTGCAGTTTTGCTCTGGAGGCTCTCCTGTTGCCGACTTGGTGTCTGATAGTCCTTCCGTTTTAGACGAGTCCTTGTGGATTCTCAGCGTGAGGTTTTCCCTGTGTCCTCAGCTGGTTACAGTCCATATAGTCTATAGCACTCGACTGACACCCCTCGATCCTCTGTGACTGCACACTCCTGAGATCCCTTGGAAAAGTCTCGCACTAACCTCAGCAACAGAACCTTTTGAACATTAATAATTGACTGATGTTCTCTGCAGCGCTCCTCTACTTCAGCTAGAGTGTGCACACATAAAATGTTGATGTTCGTCAGGGTACTACAACACAAAGGCCAGCGTCATACTGGAATTTTGTTTTGCTTGTGGTTCAAGTAGAGCACGTATTCCTTAATTTTGTGGTCTTTCTAATCTTCATTCTTCAACAGACGGTAAGAGTTCCCCCGTCCGTTCCATTCTTGAACTTTGACACAGGAAAAAAACTCCCTGCTTACGAAGATGAGGACCATGCGACATGTTAAAAGGTCCAGAACTGCTGAACGTTAAATGGACATTAGGGTGTGTTTTCAAGGTCAAGAATATTTTAATTAACAGAGGTTTGGTCACTCAGCGGTGCAGCGGAAACGAGCTGTAAACAAAGCACCGACATGTTATCACCTTTAAATTTGATATGGCAAACTTGTAGGCTAACAATGTGCAATTTGTACATATAGACATATAAATATAGAGCAGCATTAGCTTCAATTTTGAGACTTGTTTGTGCTCCCTAGACAAATATAAGTCAGATACCCACAGTTTGCTTCTGTTCTGCTTTCCACCAACTCCTGAGGGAAATATCTGGCTCTTTGACCACTGAATGCTCGACCATGTTCACCGGCTCCTCACTAATTTTACTTCCTCTTAATTAAACAACAAAATGCATCGTCTATTCATGGAAAATATCTTGTCTGGGGTTGGCATAAGCATCATATTTGGGTGAAGGAAAATTGTGGTTTGAATTAAAATAATTTTTAGAGCGCTCCTACATGCTGTTTCACCCAAATCCCACGAGTGTGGGAAACCAGAACAATAAGCTGAAAGAAACTATGAAGCTTTGTGGAGTTTGGAGGAACGGAAGGGTTGAATGATCAGGTTCATCACTATGAACGAATATTGTTAACATAAAAACACTGATTAGATACAGTGCAACATTTACAGTTTCATGACATCTGAACATACTACATCTTCTGATGACGATCATGAGATATAATTGAAATCGTCAGAGCGGCAGTGCTTCGTGGTGAAATTATATCATCAATTGCTGTTTGCAAATCAAGCATGAAACTGAGCCTCCTCCCTCGTGTGTTTTAAGGTGATGTCGCTTTATTATAAGGCCACGTGATTTTTGGTCACATGATCAATTAAGCAGCATTGGAAGCAACCTCAACATATCTGTGAAATAAATGTGGGAAAAAAAATGCCAAGGAAAGTTCAGCTTAGAGAAAATAAAGGGACCGGTGGTGGTTTTTCATATTCGAATACCATCATCAGAGACGAGATGAATCATTTGAACTTCCCTCGACCCATACCCTGTATTTATTATTAATAGCAGTCATACTCTATGGGGACCAGGCCGACTTCATCATCACACCTTATGGCCCTCTTCTTCTTCTTCTTCTTCTTCTTCTTCTTCTTCTTCTTCTCCATCTTCTTCTTCTTCTCCATCTCTTTTTTCATTCATTCAGTCCAAATGGTCTTTAGATTGAAATTTTTAAAGCAAACCCATCACAGAGCAATTTCAAAACTAACGGTCATGCAGGTGCCTTTGGAGAGTCGACACAAATAGCATATGTAAAGCCCACGGTGACACAGTGAAACATCACAGAAAAACTGCACGATAATATATTCATGATGATACCCTCCCTCACTTTTCTTCATCTTATAAATCCTCTCTGCCTCTCTATGTATATACAGAGCATGTTTATTTCATTCACTATATGTTCTCATAGACTAGAGTGACAGAGTGTAATTAAGATGAAGGAGACAAATTCAACTTATGCACTTCAGTTCCTTCAGATCTTGATTCCTCATTTTAAACATTAGATTGGTGTTTAGTCACCAGCCATAAGCTCTGAATTCAAACACATTTGGAAAAAAAAGTGTTTGTCAGATGGAAAGACACACACACACACGAACACACACACACACACACACACACACACACATACACACACACACACACACACACACACACACACACACACACACACACACAGAGAGTCTCAGAGCTTCTCTGGAGTTAACTGAGGAGCTCTTTGAAATATTTAAATGCTTGGAGCGTTTTTAGTGTGGGATTGATGGAATAGGGTCAGTGTCGGCGTTGCCGCTACCATAGTCCTTTCAGGGAGGGCTTTGCAGCTGGTAAATACTGTATGACGACGCTCGACACTTTCACCAGGATTGTGTTTACATCCTGGGTGACTGACATTTTAAGTCACGTGTTGTAACAATTATATATATATATATATATATATATATATTATTAAATTGACTGAATATGAACAAATTAAGATGGATAGTCTTTTAGTAAACTAGCTGTAAGGAAAAATCTTGTTTCAAGAAATAACCAACATAAAAAAATTAATAGAAAATATTATTATATTATTTCCATGCTCCATCTTTGACAATAATCTAGCAGTAAATTTGAGGTGACATCCCGGCAGGTCCACAAACACATTCAGTCTTTTGGTTCATCCATTTGAGATTTTCTCTTGACATCCCTTTACAGTATTCTTGTGCATTATTTTCTATACACACATCATAATACCTGTCCACCTTTATAGATTATTTACACAAATTAAGGTTCTTATCACTGGACAGTGAGTTTCTTCTGTACTGTATGTGGGGGTTTTTCTTATTGACAGGTGGGAGCCTCATGAAAACCTGCCAGATTTATGCTTGTCTCTTCCTCCCACAGTTTTCATGGAAGAGGGGAGATGATGCCAGAAAAAGATTCATTAATAATGCAGCGAGAGGCTGGAGCCTCACCACTTTAACATGATGAAAAACCCTACAGCTGTTAGACCAGCGCAGTCCTTTCTTCAGCTGGAGCACACTGCGTATCAATTCATGGGCAGTGGGCACAGTCCATAAGTTGCTGTGTGTTCAGCTCATTGTACGCGCAGCCAGCCGACATAATCATCAACGGGATTTTGCAAAAGGGATGAGCGATCAAAAGCAGCGAGACAGTGAGAAGAGTTCATCACTGCAGCGTCACAGATTTTCGTCTCAATCAGCGTGGCCAAGGACTGCCCTCTGTTGGCTGGAAATCTTAAAATGCATTTTAAAGTAGGTTAATTCTTCTGTTGTGTTTAAACAACCAAGGGTTCCAACAAAGTGAATGTTTGGATTCACTCTTAACAAGATTAAGTTTCATCAACTGGAGGCAGAGGAGAAAAACTGCATGGCAAGGTCGCTCACCTATGCAGCGTTGTATTGTGTGATTGTTGGCAAATCAGTTTCCGGTTTATTATGTATTGCACAATATTTACTTCCTGCCACTTTATATGAGTGTGTTTGAGGAGCAGTATTGGACCACTGGTAATTAAGTACATTCACTCAAGTATTGTATTTTAGTTTTGAGGTGTGCTAATTGTATTGTGTTTGAGTATTGGCTGATAGCAATTTCATACATCCACTCCACTAAGTTACAGAGGGAAATATTGCTCTACAACTATAGTTCGTAATTTCTTTACATGCAAAACATTTGTACGTGAAATCTTGATATTATTTCTTACATCTTTGATGAGGAGTCATTTTTTCATATGGGAACACAAATTTTGACTAGTTCTATGCAACACTGATGTAAATCAACAGAATATCCTCTGTTTGCTCAGATGATTCCCCAACAACCTTCCCTATTTTACCTGTGGCGTAAAACCTTAATTACTCTAGTCTGACTTTCTCAATATTAATATAACACCTGAGTTCACTGTTGCTATCCAGTTATACCTGCTCCTCAATACTGCAGTAAACAGCATATCAAACATTTCTGACACACACCAGGGAGACTTGCAGAAACATAGAGTTGGATCAGTTACATTTCATCTATCAGCCTCATTTCAAAAATGACTTTGGATTTTATTATTTGTACGTTTCATTCCATTGAGAATTGCAATCCTCTCGTCTTTGACCAAACGGGAGAGGGATTGTTACATCTTCATCTCTTCTTATCTAGACCTGCAGCTGCATCGACCTCTTTACATCTGTCTAATGTTCCTGTCAGCCTTTGTTGTATTAAACCTCATCATTTTCATAATTCTTTTTCCCTTTCCTGCGTTATCACTTTGAGAACTTACAGTAATTCAAAAGATGGCCAAATGCTTTGTTATTTTTGATACCTTTCCAAAATGTTCACCTCACATGAACCAGAAAGCAGTCATTAATCCTTTGGCGCAGATGTCTCAGTGCCGACTGGTAAACAAAATGTGATCATTCATTTTGGCTTAAGCATCAAGAACATGCCTGGGGCAAGTCACCTTTTAAAAAAAAAAAAAAAAACGTTTCATGATAGACTTCTTTTTTTGAATAATAATTTTTCATGTTTTTAATCCTAAATTGGCCGTCACCTTCTGTTACTTTTATGGTGGCCCATTCAGTCAACAGTATATTCCAGTAATTCAATTGATTCAAGTTATATTAAGATATTTTTTACTTGTAGTCTTGTCAGTGATAAATGTGGTAATGCTGCTGGTTTGTAAAGAGGAAATCAATTCACCCGTCAAGTAAAAAATGTTAGGAAAAAATAGATGTTCCTGAGATAATTGTCTACATGGCGATTTGATTTAAGAGCCCATTAATCTAAAAAAGGCCAATCTCCCTCTCTGAACACTGTGAATATATATAAAAAAAAAAGTTATCTGTTTGCACAGATCAGTCTTCAATGTTGCTGGCTCTATCTCATACATGTAGCTTAAGTTCCAGTGCACTACATTATCACCCAGTAATGTGTACAACTATAAATCCATCCATTTAAGAATCAGTCTGTAATACAGATTTGTTACCAAAAGAGGTCAGCAGACTCCTTTTACATAAATGGCCTAATCAACAATGGCTCATTAGAAAGAAAAATTGAATGTATGTACCCATCAGTAATTGCATTCATCATAATTTATATGTAACCTGCAATCTTTACTTTTAATCTGTTTTAAAACTTTGAGCTGCAAATACATTTTTACATCAATCTATGAGTAAATCGATCAAACCATGTATCACAACAGAGAATGTTGGTCTGTGGAAGCAACTGTTTGTTCCTTCACAGATATAAGCTGTATAATTTGAAATCATATGATTGCATTTACAGGTTACAGCTTTTCTTAACCCCCAAAGGTAACTTGCTTTCACTTTGCTTATTTTTTTCTTACAAATGAGCATGTAACACCTGATCCATTCATCAGACCCCAGTGTGATATTACAATACATTTCTGTTGTACGTTTGTCTGTTTATCTTGATGAAGCAGCAGTATGATGAGCCACAGTCAAATTACAGCAGGTCTTTCAGCAACCAGTGATTAATGAAACACACAGCTAATTGATCATTATCATGAGATAGGAATTCATCATTATGTTATTCAAACCAATGTTTTTAGAAAGATATTAACTAGAAAGTATCAATCAATGTTACTGTCCAAGAAAGAGAGAGAGAGAGAGACGTGATCATTTGAATCATTTATTTTCAGCAAACCAAATCAAAGGCAATGTCAAAAACAACCATCATTAGTTCCCTGTTCTTCAGTGATTATGATGATGACAAGTAAGTCTCTAAGTATGACACATGCAACTCAAGTTCAATTGTTTGTGGTATTAAGGTCAACGCTGTTTGATCTTCGGGAAATAATCACCGTCTTGAAAATTCAGTCCCAAATATTTAGATTATTCCTCAACATTTGAGCAATGATGTCATACTCATGATAACAACTGTTTGGACACAGAGAGAAGGAATCTTCTATTTGGTTTAATACAAATCTAAACTATGTAATGGAGGACATTTTACTTGATTCAAGTATTAAAATATTTATTGTGGTTAGAACAAATGGATGTAGAGCTCGAGAGAAGATCTCAAACTCCTCCTGGGGGAGGACATCTCCTGTCGGCCCTGCCCTCTGCCGAAAGAGCCTCTTTCTTCTTTTTTCTGTTTTCATCAGTGGCATCTCAGGCTGGTGACAGAAGCTGTCGACACTGTGGAGTTGGACTTGAGCTCTGTGCTTTATAAATGTGTATGGTTATATTTGCTCCGGTAAGTCTTATGCCTCTACTTTTTCCTTCTTTTTTCATTAATATTATTGTTTTGACGTTAATGCTTGCTTGTTTTCCCTTGTAATGCATATTCCCTTGTATGGACAACAATACCAAGGGTGATCTTGATTGTGTGTAAAATGTATTTGATCATTTTATGATTGTTTGATTTTATTTTATTTTTAAATGACACCATGAAATGTCTGGTTTACCCTCCGTCGTAGTTTGTCCATGCAACAGGTGGCACCAAAGTAAAGACCAACAGTTGTTGACGTAGAATAAATCCATCATTCTTTGAATTAATATTCTGCAAGTGAGCAATATCCTGAAATCCTCAAACCTTATAGTAAGAACTACAAAGACAAAAAGATTATGTGAATTCAGAGCTGTGTATTGAATCTCACTGCACTGCTGTGATCTCCCACCAACGCACAGTAAGCAGCTCTGTTAGTTGTCTTCCGGCCTTTAAATTATTCAGGTTTTGTTTGCACACCAATTATAAATCTTAATAATATATCCAGTAATTTGCCCGCATGCGGATAAATTATGCAGGAGGCCACTCACAGAGATGGTATTTGATTACGCAAATGAACAAATTATGAGTTGATGGTGATTCCCCCCCACCCCTCCCTAGATTTTTGCCATCTGTGCTTTTGCAACATGTGGAGGATACCATGGTCGTCTCCAGGTCAAAGTGGACTGTGCAGACAGGAGGCAGAGTAACCACAGCATCAACATTGACTTTGGTTATCCTTTCCGGTAAAGTAGTCGTTACTTTCTTTCTTTTACATTATGTTCACCTCTCGCTTGAAAGGGCCAACATGCGAAACATCAGATTCAGTAAAAGCACAGTGATACTGTTTAGTTAATTTGTCCTTTTGTGTTCATTTTCTTCCGACCTTTGATTTCGTTAGATAATTAACATGGCTTGAATAAACAAAGAACAAATATTAACAATCATTTATTTTTGCATAGTTATTTTGTCTTTGGCAAATTACCTCTATACATGTTTTGATGTCCCCGTTAATTGTGCAGATCTCAGGAAAGTTATCAGGCAGAAAAAGAAGACGTTAAAACTGTTCATCATGTTGTCAGGCTCAGCGTAGAGGATCTGTTCTCACTTGACAGTCGTCCAGTTTAAGATCTGGAATCTGGACAGCTGGGTAGGAAACCAGGCCAATTTCAGTTTAAAACCTTTCACTACATCATTAGACTGAACTGTATCTGGAGTCCCTCCAGGCAGACTCTTGTAATATTACAGCATTTGACCACTACATCTTTTATTTGCTGCTTGTATCTACAACATGTAACTGGTGGTGATCCATTCATGAGCTAATGAGCAACATAAAATTGTATCTTGTTCCATTTTTACCCCTGAAGACGTGCACGTACTCACGACCATCTGAGATTGACGAACACTGTATTTTGGGAGGATGATAAAACATCGGTGACTCTATTCGTCAGATACGTTGCTATTTTGAGTGGAGCTTGTGCTTCTTCATGGGGAACAATAATAGAACATTTATTTCCAGAATGCACGGTTCAAATACACAAAGAAAGCTTGAGAAAAAAGAAAGACGTTGACGGAGGAGGTGAGTTCCTCAACAGTAAAATATACTTACTTTAGAGTTATTTTACTCTTATTGTTCCAAACTCTTTAAATACCTCACATTTGATACCACCTCTGTGGTGTGATGACTGGATTGTGACAGATGGTTGTGACCTCGCTGGCACTGTGGTGCAGCGGTGTGATCGACCAACATCATGCTCCAGCCCTCAGAGGGATGGCCAAGTGTCTAATTCACCCTTCAGCTGACACTTGTGTGTGTTTGTTAGTTTAGTGGAGACAGATATAGTCCAAAATAGTTTTCCGCACAATTCAGAGTTCCTCTTGAAGTAGTGAAGAATGTATCGGCCTGTAGGTCCAGAGATAAAAAGTGACCAAATGTCTGATAAAAAAAAAAGCTAATTACTGTAGACAATGATATAAATAGACATGAAAATTAATTCTGAAGTGACTGGATGGCCAAAGTGCACCAGCCTGTTTTTTTTTTTAACTGTAAATCTCCTCCTTCTGTCTTGCAGGCTACAACAAATGCATTTCAAAGCGACCCTGTGCGAGGCGAAAAGAGACGAGGTTCTGTTCCTGGACGGCGACTTCTCCTCAGCTGCTCAGTTTTTCGTCACTGTGGGCGTCTTTGCTTTCCTGTACTCTCTGCTGGCAACCGTCGTCTATGTATTCTACCAGAACAAGTACCTACAGAACAACAGAGGCCCGTTTGTGGTCAGTGAGTTTGTAACTCCTCCTTTGATATTCTACTTTTAATTAGACACAATAAGTGGTAATCATTTCGTGTTTGTACGACATTAAACAAATGATATTGAATGTTTTTAACTTTAACTTTCCTGAGTGTGACCTTCTCCCGTCATGTGTCTTTTTTATTGTCTTGTCCTGAGCAGGATTTTGTTGTTACTGTCATCTTCTCCATCATGTGGCTGGTCAGCAGCTGTTGTTGGGCCAAATCTCTTGCTGATCTCAAGACGGCCACAGACCCAACGCAGGTGCTTCTGCTCATCTCCGCCTGCAGAGCTCAGGAAAACACATGTTCAGCTACCCAAGAGCCTCCCTGGTCACGACTCAATGCCTCTGCGGTTGGTATTCAGTCAACACACAAATCACTGAAACACAAAACTGGATTAAACAAATCATTTACCCCTGTCCTTTCCTCTGTGTCCAGGTTTTTGGATTTATTAACGTAGTCCTCTGGGTTGGAGATATTTGGTTTGTCTTCAAAGAGACAGGCTGGTACAAAACAGGTCAGAGATACCCGACCAGGAGTGCCTCCGGGAAACGTTCTGGTGAAATGCGACAGCGGCTCTACAGCGAGAGCAGCTTCGACCGGCCACAGGAGAGTTTAGGTCCACAGTTCTCCAGACAAGACAGTGTGAATCGGTCAAAGGGGGAGTTTGGTCCGCAGATCCACAGGCAAGCTAGCCTCAACCAGTCTCATGTAAGCTTCAGTTTACCACAGACGTATCTTGGTAAACCGGTAACTTATGACAGGGAGAATAAAGTGGCCTCTCAAGGGCCGATGATAATTGTCAATGAGATGTGATTTTACCTGGTGTTTGACAGTACTATCTACAATTAACAGAATGTTGACATACATAGCATTTACTATGTAATATATTTTTTTCTTTTGATTTTTGTCTACTCCCTCTGGATAAATTGATGATGATGCAAGTTGTGCTACAGTATGAAATTGAAAGCACTGCAGGGGAGATGCAGATGTTTAAAGAACACGTATATATGCGTGTTCTTTAAACTGTATATATACGATATAGTATGTTTGTCCAGCCACAGTTTCATAATGATACAAACATCTTTTATACATACCATATAAGATATCTGAAGTAGTGTTTTGCACTGTTGCTTCATTGTAGAGCTGTGTGCAGTGCTCTTGCCTCGCGCTCGGTCTCTATCGTTCTCTCTCTCGCTCTCTCGATCATCAGCAGCGCTAGGAGAAATCCCGCTCGCATTGGTGTCCCGTTAAATAAATCGATAAAAATTTTACAATTCTCAGCGTGCAGGCAGGAGTCAGCATAAACTCGGTTGACACCGCTTTCAGGGTGCGCGTTCACGTGACTTGCATACATTTCTCAGCAGGCAGAAAGACGTCATATTAACATCGGCCCTGCTCTGTAAGTCTGCGCCGTCTCACACACAAACACGCACACACAAGCACACACGATTATGTGTGCATGCGAAAACGATACCCTGCTTCTTTAATGAAGAAATTTAAAGTCATACAAATCATTACTTGAGGGTCTGAGACTATTTGATTTCCATTTTTTAAATTTGCAAATTGATCTTTGCAGACAATGCTGTGTGTGTGGTCACTGCAGTGAAACCAATATAAAAAAGAGTAGAAAGAAAGAGAAGAAAAGTTAGGTCTGATGAATGGATCAGTTGTTACATGCTCAATTGTAAGAAAAAAATAAGCAAAGTGAAAGCAAGTTACCTTTGGGGGTTAAGAAATGCTGTAACCTTTAAATGCAATCATATGATTTCAAATTATACAGCTAATATCTGTGAAGGAACAAACAGTTGCTTCCACAGACCAACATTCTCTGTTGTGATACATGGTTTGTTCGATTTACTCATAGATTGATGTAAAAATGTATTTGCAGCTCAAAGTTTTAAAACAGATTAAAAGTAAAGATTGCAGCTTACATATAAATTAAGATGAATGCAATTACTGATGGGTACATACATTCAATTTTTCTTTCTAATGATCCATTGTTGTTAGTTAGTCCTAGGTGCAAGTCCACCATGGCTACAACCATTAAGTACATGAATTCACAGGATAAAAATCATTATAGATCAATATTTACCAGTATGAAGTAGCATTTACTGTATACAACAGATTTAATAGTTACACCGCCAAAATGCCGAATGTAATTAACAATAATACACTGTGAAAAAATAACTATAACTGAACATGATACTGGAATATGATGAAAGAACACACAGTGTAAGTGTTGTATTCTGCAAATATGAGGGATGTTTTTTAATTTTATAATTTATGTTTTAATTTATTTTAGCTTTAAATGTGATAAAATAAAATAACATTCAATTAAATTAAATTAGATATAAAATATATAATGGTAATATTTTTTCCTTTTCCTTGTATTTTCTCTTGTCAAAATAGTTTTATGAATAAGTTTAACATATTTTGATCTATACTATATGTTTGATGGGAAAATGTGTGTGGTAAAAGTACAGGACTAAATCTAACAAATGTGCTGGTGCTCTCTCTATTCATATTTAACTGTTGATTGTATCTTACAGTATATTCATTTTTTCATTATTGATGGATTTACTTTGATAATAACCAATGTGGAACTACGGTAGCTTTGTATGTCCTTTCTTTTTAAAATGATAATAGATGCAGTTCATGTTGACTTTTTGTTATTTTGCATGTGAATACATGTGTACACTTTATCATACTTGTGTTAAAGCTAAAAAAAATTGTCTCCTGAAAGCACATATTCTATAGTAATCAAACTACTGTAAGATGCATAGTTTGGATGTGGAAAATGTTGTAGCGCTCTTGTTGCATATAATCCATCTCATTCTTATACCCTCACTAGCACAGTCCTCTGCAATATATTGATCATTAAAGCTATAATACCTGTAAGGACTACGTAGTTTCTACATAATTCATGAAATGCTGTTGAAAATGAGCGCAGTAACTTGAGGATGTGTGTCACTGGCTGATGTGGATACTGACTGTAAATTAATTTAAGCTGCTAGCTTAGTTTAGTTTTTTTTTTTTCAGTATATCAAAGTGAGCATATCCACTGTGGAGCTGTTGTCACTATGGTGAGAGCTGTGAGAGTCTCATCACACATGGCAAAAGAAAAGGAACAGTGGAGTCTAAAAGTGAGAGAGTACAGGGGAAATCATTACAGGGAATCACTAATGAATATTGACTGATATGCAAATACCAGTATAGACATTAAAGCATGTCTCACACTGTGTGTCATTAGCTCAACTGCAAAGGCCAAAGGGATAATCCCTCGGGGTGTGTTTCATCCTGTCTAACACAGTTAACATAACACTAATACCTAAAACCTCTTAGTGCTCTCATCAACCTAAAGAGTTTGAGATCTGCTCATGACAACATTAATCAAGCTGCAAGTTGTGTGATCTAACACATAAAGGTCTGAAGTATTTGCATCAAATTCATTAATTTGTAAAAGATCGATTAGAGGCGCTGATGATTTAGAGGTTGAATGAACAGTAGCGCGCTTAAACAAAATATATCTTAATTCAGGTAACATCTTATTTTTAAATAAAGCTAGCCAGTTCCAAAGTCCACGGGTAAACATTTCATTTAAAGTAGAAAAAGACAACTTTTTGGCCTAAACTTGTCATTATGATGTTAAAACTGCACAGTTTAATGGTGGTGCAATGGCCTATACTGGTCCCCTTGCTTTCAGTATGTTATTCTCTTGGCCACCGAAACGTGCTAGATGTATGGCGCAAAGGAACTACTTCACCCATTTTGTGGTGTTTTTCTCGGTTTCCATCCCCAGTGATGGAAATGGCAGACAGTGCGACAGCTGAATTGACAAAAACAACCTTGCAATGATGTCAGAGGAACAAAAGCAGGTGAAGAAGGTGATAGAAAAAGAGATAAAACAAGAGTGAACCTCGGACGGCATCCATTCCTTCAAAAACAACTTGCAGATGGTCTTTTTTTCTACTAGATGAGTAAATAACACCACCAGCCTACTTATTAATGCTACCAGATGTTTGACTCAAGGTTATTGGTTCAAATTTTTGCAGTTATTTTCTGTTTTGGATAGTAGTTGGCATTGAGTCAGCCGTGATGCCAACGCTGCCACTAGTTAACGCGGAAGTCAGAAAAAGAGGTAGGAGCTCCCATGTACATACTCCTTTCTCCTCACCGTTATCTCCAAAGTGGTGGATGACAACTTCCTCATGAGCTCAGAGCTCTGTACCTGCGTCCTTATCAAGCGTCTTGCTACTGCTGCATCATTACGACAGTGACAAAACAATAATATCACTTGGAACCACTAGGGGCACAAAAAGTTGGCTGTCGCCTCATAGGAACTGTGTTCATAGTGGTAATGGCCTTTCATTCATTTAAAAGGATACTCCACATCACACGTAATATTTAGTTTACTTGTCATGATTAGTTTGTTTAGATTCATTTGTTTTCAACACAGTTGCGGCCACATAGTTTTCATTCTGTGAATGGCAAACTTAACTATTTACTCTTGTAACCGTGTAGCAAAAGCAATATGGCAACAAATTACTACATAGTATGACACCTACTGACATAATCGTCGTAATTTGACCTCCTTTACAAAAAACAACCCAAAACAACAACAACAATATTGACAAATATACTAAAAATATCAATACAGTTTCTCACTTGTAAAGCTCATCATGGAAGCTTATTCACAGCAGATTGCTTCCTCACAGTGAACTGTAAATATATTCAGTGCACACCGAGTTTGTTATTCAGAGCTCCGAATGCAGCTCCTCCAATCTGAGCCGAGCAATTAGAGGGGGAATAAAAAGGCGGCTCTCGCCTCTGCCGGCCCCCTGACAGAGACACTAAGCACACGCAGGTGTCAGAGCAGGCCCTTCGAGGGAAATTACAGTGTGTGAGCCCAGAGCATGACAATTAGGGTCAGGTTATCAGCAGGAAATAAAGGGTTACATCATGAGATCGACAGCCTGTTGGGTAAGGAAGACGGGTGTATTTATGTGTAATTAATCCCCTCTGAGCTGCAACACGTTACAGACTGGCGTGTAACATCTATCGTTGGTTTTGTCTGGATTCTCTGCATGACAACATGAAAATGCTGTGAACTCTACTTATGAAAAGGAATCACAATGTGAAACTCACTGCGCACATTTTTCACTTCTCTGTTAACAACTGCAGGGGGCATCGTCCATGTCTTATTAACTGAAAGCTCTCCAACAGAGGATCTGGCTGCTTTGCATTCTTTTAAATTCCATTTGTTTTTTAGGGTTTTTACTTTTCACATAATATGCAACATCTTATACCACTTGGGCAGGAATTAGGTGTCACTTTCCATTTTCAATGTTTTTTGCGTACATTAAATTATCTGAAACCATGCTGCACCCCAGACAAGAAAATGAAAGGCTTATCGATATGGATTTTGGCCTCAAGGGGGAGGGAGAGCACCACAGCAAACATGGCATACAGTAGTTGTCTATGCGCTTCAGGATTCTCACAGCAGATAAGATGAGATGAGAGGAGATGTACCTTTATTGATCCCCTGTTGATTTGATACAGCAGCACAAAAAAGTGGCAACACAAGGGGAATAAGAAATAAGGAACAAAATAGAATGGAAAACAGAATCTAAGGTAAATAAGATAAAATAGAAATGTACAATAACAAATAAAATGCAGTGTAAGTGTGACATACTTCACTGTGGTAATAGTGTCTTTCCATACAGGCTACACAGGAAGTCTTCCATTAAATTAAGAGCCTCAGTTCTTCACTTGTTCTCTTTAATTGTGAGATGAGAAAGAACACATCAACTGAAAACCACAAAATCTTTTTTAGAACTAAAATTTCACCTGCCAATGTGTATTTTTTTAAATTTCACACTTAAGTAATGCACACATCTATGAAAAATTTAAAAGCTAACGATTTAAATACTCAGTTAATCTGGAGACTGTTGTGTCAAGTTAATATTTATATTTTTGTGAATTAAAAATAGGCTTTTATTTTCATCTGCGGGTAAACGGTTGTTGTTAAATTTGACTAGAATTGCATTAAGACTGCTATTTTAAAACCATCCTGTATATTATACCGACTGTGAAGATTGTCATTCATCCACAATACAGGATTTGAAAAAATTTCCATGCACACATTTTCAATATAGGTCCTTAGTCAAAAGATGTTGAGGCAGAAATTTAAGATCTTACCTGATGAATTGGTTCCAGGTATAGTCCTGTTGTTGTGTTGCCCATGTGACTTTATTTTTTTATTTATTCAATGTGTCAAAATCTGTATCCAATAAAATGTTCAGATACACAACATTTATACAATTAAACCCTATGGCCTATTTTCATATCTTAGATATTGTCTGTCGTTTTAAACTTGTGTTCATTTTACTAAAAATCCGTTCAACACTATTGCTTTAAATTTAACAGGACTAATTTGTTGAGCAGCAGTTCCTGGAATGCCTTCTGCTCCAAGAGGATTCACACAGGCTTAAAATGAGGGATTAAATACGTGATGACATATCCACTCAGTAGTGGATCATTGACAGACTTGCTGTTACTTGACAGCTTTGAGTATTTTGATCAAGGGCCGTTCTCGGCCGCTTAAGAGGAACATGATGAGATTGTCATGAATACTGAAGGTGACTGTTAAGGTTTCATGTTTTTAGACTGTAGTAAGCGATAGTTTTTAGGTGGTAGTAAAATGTCATTGCCATTTTTGTCCCTGTTAAAGTCTATTTTTTGGGTGTTTTCCTTAATCTAAACTGCAGCTGGTGAGGGAAGAGGCAGTCGTATGTTTTGCAGATTATGAAAACCTTTGAGGCAAATCTTGAATGCATTAATGACTTTAATTTACCTAACCTACAGGATAAACTAAAGTGAACATCAATATTTTGGAATCAAGTAAGAATACTGTCAAAATTGATGAAGGCTTTAAAAAAAGCTTCTCTTTCTCAAATATATGAATTTCTTTACACATGTGATTGCAAAAAGACATATATCGTTCAGACAAATGAACACAGCACTGCATTTCTTTTTATGTATGCATTTATTATCTACCCGATCCTATATTATTTTCCTATTTCATAAAATACATAAAAATAGAGTTTCTGGTAGACCAGTAAAACATATGCTCCCCGCAGAATGTGTGATTACACTTTCATCACAGCAGAAAGTGCTGTCACACTTCAGAAGGTTTACAGTTCCACTTGCGAGTTGAGGTGTCATCACTTGCTTTTAAGTGAAACACAGTTCATTCACACTCAGTCACACACACACACACACACACACACACACTCACACAGATTCTGCACAAGATAACCCTTCACAGAAAATGAGTTTCTTTACACTTCTTTTTTTTATACATATGAACAGATGAGGCGGCATTCCTTTGTGTGTTTTGCCCAGAGTCCGTTCACCAAATCCATAAATCCGTTTGGCAAATGTTCAAGACATTTTTTCCTTAATGTGATCTTTTGAAATCTGGAAGCAATCGGTAAGGAAAATGTCCACAGGCGTGAGGATGTCATCATGATTAAGACACAGAGGACACCTCTGTCTTGCTGGCGGAAACTGAGGTCTCATCCTCCACCATGCCGCCCATTCCAATAGTGGTCAGCATGCAGTTACGGAACTGGAAGGGAGAGTTAGAGGGAAAATTCAGAAACCGGGCATATGCATAATTTAGGATCGAATAAAGACAAAAATGGAGGTATACTGAACCAACCTGTTTGTTCAGCAGCACGTAGATCACGGGGTTGTACAAGGCGGAGCTCTTTGCAAAGAAGGCAGGTATGGCTGCAGTCAGGGCGGTGAAGGCAGCTCCCTTGTTCAAGAAGATCCAGCCAGCGAAAGTGGCATATGGTGTCCAAGCTACCAGGAAGCCAAAGACCATCAGGACGCACATGCGCGTCACTTCCCTTTCAGCCTTCTGGGTTGACTCGGACTCCTGCTGCTGGGCTGCAGCCTAAACAGTTGGGTCAAACAAAGTGGTAAGGTCATTAGAAAAAAATTCTACTCCTACATCTTACGCTAATTCACAAGGTGCAAAATGTATCTAAATAATGTCAGAAGAATTTAAACTTTACTTACGGCCTTGACTGTCAGCACGAGGCTTCCATAAGTGAAGAAGATGATGAAGACGGGAAGGAAGAAGTGGACAACAAACATGTAGATGACGTATGATTCGTTGTTGAAGCCTGGGGCCAGGGTGTAGTAGTCCGGTCCGCAGGAGCACTGCATGCCTTCGGGAAGGTACCTGAGCAAAACACAAGAAAAGAAAATCATGTAGACATTCAGTTAAAACAGCCAGTTGCTCTCTGTGTCTACAGTATCTAAGCTATCTAAGTATCTAGCTGGCTTTAAAAGGTATATATTGCAATAAAATAGAAACATTTTGGAGGAATAAAAATTCTCTAAAAAGTGAGTCACCTGGACCAGCCAAAGAGTGGGGGACCAGCACATGCAAAAGCCATGATCCAGGTGAAAGCGACTCCAACTGCTGCGTGAGTTCCAGAGAACTTGAAGCTGCCCATGGGTTTGCAGACGACAATGTATCTCTCAACAGCCAGGACGACCAGGGACCAGAGAGCAACTTCGCCTGTTGAAAGAAAGGGTAAGAGAAGTGAATCATTTGTTTTGTACCCTTGGCATTGAAATACAGCAACATGATTTCTGTAATCCCTGCAAAAAAGCGTTGTGCTTCTTCTTTCTTACCTCCAAGTGTGGCCATGAATCCTTCAATAGCGCAGAAAGTGGCTCCGAGGATGAAGTAGCCGTTAAGAGCTGAGGTGATGGTGATGGTGAATCCGAAGGCGCACATGATGAGTCCGGCCACGGCCAGGTTGACCAGGATGTAGTTGAGAGGTTGCCGGAGTTTCTTGTTCTGGGCTGTTACCAGCAGCGTCAGGCCGTTGATGGGAGTTCCGGTGCAGATCAGGAAAAACATGTAGAAAGCTAGAAGCTTGAACATGATGGGATCTGCCAAATAATACTGTTGATATTCAAAAGGACTTCTGACAATCCCAGTCCTGTTGGACATGGGGATGTAGAAGTTCTTGCCCTCTGTGCCATTGGGCTCGAATCCTCCGTCCCAAGTCATCTTCAGTTGCTGCGTCTGTTGGAGTTTCAGTCGACGGAGAGGGCCAACAGTGTGTGAGATCACCCAGTAGTCACTAGTGGTGTAAGACAACCCAACACAGACAGCTTATGCATTCCCGGGGGTTATTTTATACCTTCCCGGTTATCCTCAAATTGGTAAAATTAGATTACAGGGGGATTGTGAGGAAGTGGGCAGCTCAAGGCTGATTTATAATTGACTTTAAGAAAGCGCTGAGGGACAGGTCAGTTTTAAACCTACATTTCACACAAGATCATCTGACGTATTTCTTAATCTTTATGCTATGTATGTCAGGCAGAAAATGCCGCATTACATTGTATACCAAATTCTAATGTAAGGATGATTTATATTTCACTCTGTTTATAGCCTATGATTAGATTATCAAAGTTAATTCAGTTTTTTTTTTTAAAGATTTTAAACTTTAAAATGAAAAAATTATTATATCAATAAGTATTTACAGTATTCCAGGGAGTGGATGGAGAAACATTTCAATTTTTGTAAAGTAATGTATTGTCTGAATTGAATCATCTAAAATGTGTTGATTAACTTCCAGTGGGTTCTGTAGAGGCTTTGCTCAGGTGCTACATACTGTACTCCCACCCTGCTGAGAAGTCTCCCACTGCATCCTGACACCGACCACACGCTGCCTTCTGTCTGGCGACAAACTTGTTTTGACAGTGATCTCTTTATTCCCCGACAATGCAATAATGCATGTCAAGACTAACACCGGAGAACAGGACAATCTGCTGTGATGCCTTGACAGAGACTTAGGAATCGCTTCTCAGACATCTGAGCATCAAATCTTGGATATTGGAGAGACTTGCAGGCAAGGGATTTCCAGCACAGGATTTTGAAATGCAAGCACTGTGTTTGTGAAGATTCCCAGTCATGCACATCATAGTTACTCAAGATGGGTTAAATCGAGGGCGACTGCACTTGGTGATTGATCAACACTACCGTTTTCTGCTGGTACGTACCCGACATGTTAAAGCAGCTTTATAGACGGTGGTTAAAGTCGACGATGCTCGCCTCAACAGTCTCCTCTGAGCAGCCTGACAAAATATCAAACTAAGGCAAACACAATGTTTGATACATTGGTGGAACAATGTACTTGTGGAATTCTGAAGTCAATTGTTGTGCAGTTTTTAGGTCTCGATATATTATTATTATTATTATTATTATTATTATTATTACTCCACTACAGTTATTTAATAACGTTTTAAACTAGTTTCTCGCAGACACAGAATCATAACTTCATAAATTATGATTTATGATAATAGGTCACAAAAAAAGAAAACCATGTTATAAAATTATTCAGATTAGTTAGACCGTACCCAGAAATGTATATTTGTCTGTTCAACATTTCAAATCTGGTGTGTTGCTGGGGACCCGAGGAAGTTGCTGTGAAGTCATATTGATGTCACCCATTAGGGCTTGCCTTGTACCAAGAGGAACATTTTGAATGGGTAAAAGAGAACAATAATACAATATTTAAAATTTACTTTCACTTGTAACTGAGTATTTCTTCACTGAGGTTTTACTACTTTCACTTAGTAATAAAAAAAACTATTTACTTCTTTCACCGCAGATTAAATGTGTGGTATTATTGCATCACTCATGTTATATCTTTTGTTGGATTCAATAGTGCATTATATTTGATAATTTGACCATTTCTTGTAGGCCTGAATGTAATTTAACGTACAAAGTGAAGGAGTGAAAGTAACTGAAAACAGAAAAACTGTAGTAAAGGACAGATGTTTGTAATTTATACTTGAAAATGTAGAGAGTTACATTCTTCCTCTGGTTGTTGAGGATTTTGTCTGTTCAATCTGCTGCCTGTTCATGTTTTCAAGGCTAAACAGTGAAGTAATTATGCCATTACATTGATTTAAAATTGATTTTAAAACATTCTACATTAAATAATACTAATATAATAATAATATAAATTCCTGTTGAGTTACAGACTCTGGGCTTATCCTGTGTCGGTTAATGCGAGGGTTAAGTCTGCAGCTTAGTTCTGACACGAAGACCGCACTCAGGGCCAAAAGTGAGAGCAGCTTATTGAAAACCCACACTCATGTATTTGGTTTGAAATTAAAAACTTAGGAAAAATAAATGAGTTATAGTTATTCTAGTACAAACTTTTGAAAAAGGGAAATGCACAAAGACATTCAGTATTTACATTCCAAATTTCCATGTTGATAAACTGGCTGGTCAAAACGTATTGTGGTAAATGTACAGTACACGCACAATAATAGCGGATCAAATAGAAAGAAGAATGTCCAGATATGGTTAAATGCCTTTATTGATATAGGACATGGTAGATTTTTCTGTCTTACAGACAACAAACACTGAGGTTTCAATTCACACATCCCAGTGCTACTGAACATACATACGGAAATGAAATGTAAAGCATTATATTGCTGTACATGTGAACAAAAAGTGATTTTTCATAAAAATAAATTACATGTTACATATTCACATAATGATAGGCTGGCGACCTGTCCAGGGTGTACCCCGCCTCTCGCCCAATGTTAGCTGGGATTGGCTCCAGCGCCCCCCCCCCCGCGACCCTTAAATGGATAAAGCGGTAGACGATGAATGAAAAAATGAATGTATGAATATTCACATAAAATTATCGCTTGTAATGTAACATTAGCATTTTATTTATTCGTCATCAAAAAAAATGAGGATATTTTTCCCCCCAATGGTTACAAACATTGACAGCATTATCAAATGTTGATTGCCAGTAAGTATGTTGATGGATTAATTTTTTTTTTGTCTTTAAAGATCTTTCAGGCAGTTGAACAGTATATCGGCAGGTTCCAGGACTGAATTGTGTCAAAGAGGTGACTTGTTTGTTCACCAGCACATGGATAACAGGATCATACTGTGCTAAGCTCTTTGCATAGAAGCCTTGAATCAAGACAACGAACAATCCAATCTGTAAAAGTGGACTATGTGGAGTCCAGCCAACCAGCATGAACATGGCCGTCACAACACAGGTACAGTGTGTGTCAGTGCACTCCGAGTCCTCTGAGTACCGTCGCTCCTGCTGCATTGCTGAGGACTGATTTAGAAAACATAACACGTTGACGATGTTCAGGGCACTTGGGTGGCGAGCTGACTACCGTAGAGAAATATCTCTACGCACTTGATCCATTGATAAGTGGCTCAAACTGAGATTTTAAAAAAAAAAAAATTCTAACCAATCTAGTTGTAGAGAATATACAATTCGCTGCAGCACAATATCCCCATAACTGGAGAGAATGAAGATGATGGTAGCCCTGAACCAACCGATGTGACAATATGAAAGAACAAATTCCTATGGACACGGAGCTCTCTCTCTCTCTCTCTCTCTCTCTCTCTCTCTCTCTCTCTCTCTGTCCTCGCTGCAACCAATAACTTACCATATATGCACTCACTCACTTCACTTGGTGCCTAACAGATACTGCAGCATACCGTCTGCAAGTGGTGTTGATTTGACATTTCTTGACTGCATGTATCATAAAATAGCTATTTTCATTGACAAATGTTCTCTTAGAGTCGTTCGCAGCCTTTTTTTAGTCATACATTTTAACTATTTAACAAGACAGTCCTTCAAGATGTCTTCAGTCTCCTGCCCCTAAAGGCACTTTGATCCTCACTGCATGCTCACAACGGTGTGATGTTCCGCAGATACAAAGGTGTATGACATGATTACTGAAGCTGACCTATGGAGGTATCTTTTTTAAGGACATTTGAAACGGGCGTCCTGCATATCCACACACAAATAAATAAATGATCCTTCACATTGACTTTTACCTGGCAATTTGTACTTTATTATGTCCATCCATCCATCCATCATCTACCGCTTAATCCACTTAAGGTCGCAGGGGGCTGGAGCCAATCCCAGCTGACATTGGGCAAGAGGCGGGGTTCACCCTGGACAGGTTGCCAGCCTATCGCAGGGCCACATACAGAGACCATTCACTCTCACATTCACATCTACGGTCAATTTAGAGTCTTCAATTTACCTAACCCCATTCTGCATGTCTTTGGACTGTGGGAGGAAGCCGGAGAACCTAGAGAGAACCCACGCATACACGGAGAGAACATGCAAACTCCACACAGAAAGGCTTGGATGGTTTGAACCGGGTCTGGAACCCAGAACGTTCTTGCTGTGAGGTGACAGCGCTAACCACTACACCATCGTGCAGCACACTATATTATGTATACATATGAAATTAAAATATGTATATATATATATATATATGAAAGAAGTGGTGAATCCACATAAGTGTATAAGTCCTGATCCAGGTGAAGACAATGTCAGTTCTTGCATGAAACCGCAGTGAACCGCAGTGACTTGTTTTTGCAGACAACATTGGACTGTATCTCTCAACAGCCAGCACTAACAATGATGTTGATCTTGGATAGAGGGAGATATCAACACATATTTAAAATGTGCTTAAAAACAGATTTCTCCCTAAGATCATTGGGTGTTTTAAATTGTTTCCAAATCTAGACACAAAGGTGATAAGCATCTTTGCTGTTAGAACCCTTAGCCTTTTTTTCCACTTTTGATAAACAACTTAATTCATTTCTAACTTGGTTTTATCTGATTGAGTATTTCATGAAATTTGGGTCAATAGTTTGATGAAACACTTTGTTGCAGTGTTTTGAAAGATTAAGCACAAATGAAGTGTAATATTACAAGTTTTACAACTATTAGTGATAGCAGGTGTAGTAGAAGTAGTTCATATATATTTCATTCATTTTCAGCATTAATCAATCAGTATTTTTAACTGATTGATTAATGCATATTTGCATAGCATTAGCTTTACCTTTTTGATTTGTTCATATAATGACATTTAATGTCAAAATGAAGTAACTAATGTGCCAAATCCATCATCTCCTAAAATATTTACAGTATGTGCCCATATTCTAATTCTCTTTTTACTTTTTTAAGCTAAAATCATCTGCTCAGTCTCTGCACTGCAAATACAATGGCCAAAATGCCATGATCAGAGGTAAGCAACATCTCTCACATGTTATCAAACGTATTCATTATTTGGAACCTTTTTTTTCAACGTAATGAGAAACTATCAGTATACATTTCTGATATCTTCATTTGCACTTTACCTCCAAGTAAGGCCATGAATCCCCCTTACAACACAGACAGTTCAGATGATGGTAACAGTGAATCCAAAGGCGCACCTCATCAGTCCAGCCCCAGCTGACTTCACCAGGACACAGGCGAGAGGTTGAAAGTGCTTCTTCTTCCAGGACCAATAGCAGGTCCCTGATGGAGTTACGGGTCAGATCTGAAAAAAGATCTATGAAATAAAACTGTAGCAATTAAGAAAGACGCTCTCCCTGTCCTGTGGGACACCAGAATGTTACTCGACACTGTTAACATCTTGAGTAAGTGGATAGACACTATCAGCTTTTGTGTGGATTCCTGGAACTACTGCGTTTGTTTCGTGACAGCACCAAATTAGCAAAATTAGGTTTCAGGTTGCATGAGGTAAATGAAAATAATTTGTTAATGACATTAACACCAGATGGTCCCAAAGTCCTCTGCCTAATTAGTTAGGTGTTAACTCTGATAAGATGCTAAGGTGATAAGGTTCCCTCTTTAGGCACCTTCAGTGTGATAAGTTTGAAGTTCATTTATTTAATCTGCCTTCCACTAAGGTCAGATCATCAAAGCCACTGGTTTACTCATTTAGCAATCCAGTGTAACTACATTTGAATCACACATTCATGCATCATAATGTCCAGATACAATCAAAGAAATATAGATGGAAATTTGGAAAAAAAACAACAACAACAAAACAAGTGGATAGATGATGACACAGACTGTGTGTAATTTATAGATACTTAAAATACAGAAACCAAGCAAAACGCAACACTTAAAAGCAAAAAACACACAAAACACAATGAACATCAAGAACCTACATTAAACAAGTACAAAACCTACACTAAACACGTAGACCCTTACATTTAACAAAATACTGCATCATCAAGCAAATCCAAAATTTAACAACCAACTAACATTAATTACCAATAAACTAGATAAAACAAGCAAACATATTTATTGAACAAATAAAAGGCCACATTTGGCACGCGACAAACTGCATTTTACAAGCAAGAACCTACATCTAACAAGTGAAAACCAATAGCAGACCATTACATTTAACAGTCAAAGACTAGATTTATCAATCAAACACAATAAAACAAGTTACAATCTTTATTGAAAAAGCAAAGCCTACTTAAATTTACTGGAAATAAACAGGGTATAACAGGTGGCTTTTATGTGCAGCGAATTAAAAATTGTTCATCATCCACAACCCTGGCACTCTTTATGGTACACATATCGATGTATGTGTTAACAGAAACAACAGTGACATTGAACAGTGTCTGTTAGAAAGTTCAGAGTGGATTGAGAATTTTATTGCATCTACTGTCCTCTACCACCACTGTGGCTTTACTGTATCTGCCAGTTGGTTCAGTCTGTCTTCATCCCCTTCCATTGACTTCCATTGATTTTTAATAATTTTCCCTCTTCGGATAAACTCAGGGCAATATTTGACACTGGATGTTCGTGGCTACTGATGGTGTGCTATGGCTTAGGGTAGGATAACAAATTAGATAAGTGTCTCACAGACGTTGTCTTTCTCGCCTGCGACAGTAAGCATTTGCTACATCACAGCCAGGCCACTGCAGGTGAGACACCGGGGTTAATCCCATCAGGATAAGCACACCAACAAATGCTTCATACGGAGTTGGAAGCTCACAGTTCAAATGTTAGACTATTGCTCTGACCTTAAAGTATGAAAACTAAGAGCATTCAACACTCACTGCCTGTATTATTGAAATAAGGGTGGAAGGAAAACTTTACTGGTTTACTAAAACATTGTGAGAGGATGTTCTCCTTGTCTCTTCGCATGAATAGGTCACACGAGAGTAACACACATGAGCATGCGTCCTTGCCTCTATTTGAAGTAGAGCACTCTGAAAAGCTTTATCTACTGCATCTATTACGTTTGTATACTCAAAACAAACAGAACAGCACATTCAATTCATTTACTGAAAATAAATGAATATAGATACACAATTTTCCTCACAATTCCAGGTTTAGTTGTTTAGAATATGTTAACAGTGAATAACGTGCAAAAAAGCTATTGACTGAAATGATTTCCCATTCTTTAATCAGGATTAAGATAACTCCTCTGAACCTGGAAAGTGGAGCAAATTACTTTGGGCCCTGGCCTTTCTATCCGGGATGTTAAGATTAATTACTGGACTCTTTTACCTCCCGCACTTCCACACAATCCTCCCGTACTAGCTCACAATCCTGTAATCCCACTTTGACAATTTGAAGACAGGTTTAGTGGTCAGGTATAAAAATCACACCCTTCCACTCAGACTCTCGTGTCATCCAACACTACTGGGTTGTTCAGGAGAAGAAGCTCAATAGAACAACAGACAACTGAACATGGCGTGGGACGGAGGATTCGAGCCCAATGGCACAGAGGGCAAGAACTTCTACATCCCCATGTCCAACAGGACTGGGATTGTCAGAAGTCCTTTTGAATATCCCCAGTATTACATGGTGGACCCGATGATGTACAAGCTTCTAGCTTTCTACATGTTTTTCCTGATCTGCACCGGAACTCCCATCAACGGCCTGACGTTGTTCGTCACGGCTCAGAACAAGAAACTCCGGCAACCTCTCAACTACATCCTGGTCAACCTGGCCGTGGCCGGACTCATCATGTGCGCCTTCGGATTCACCATCACCATCACTTCTGCTTTCAATGGCTACTTCGTCCTCGGAGCCACTTTCTGCGCTATTGAAGGATTCATGGCCACACTTGGAGGTAAAAATTGTACTCTATGTGTCTCCGATACCATGGTCGATTGAAAATATTGCAAGTTAACCTGAATTAAACCCTTTTGTCCCTCTGCAGGCGAAGTTGCTCTCTGGTCCCTGGTCGTCCTGGCTGTTGAGAGATACATTGTCGTCTGCAAACCCATGGGCAGCTTCAAGTTCTCTGGAACTCACGCAGCAGTTGGAGTCGCTTTCACCTGGGTCATGGCTTTTGCATGTGCTGGTCCCCCACTCTTTGGCTGGTCCAGGTGATACTCACATTTTTAATTTTATCCTTTTCATTCTATCCCAATTGGACTTTGTACTTTTTAAAGCCTCTTAGTCAAGGTTTATATATGTTTAAATTGTATGGGGCAATTCTAACTGAATGTCTACATGATTTTCTTTTCTTGTGTTTTGCTCAGGTACCTTCCTGAAGGCATTCAGTGCTCCTGCGGACCGGACTACTACACCCTGGCCCCAGGCTTCAACAACGAATCCTATGTCATCTACATGTTTGTTGTCCACTTCTTCATTCCTGTCTTTGTCATTTTCTTCACTTATGGAAGCCTCGTGCTGACAGTCAAAGCTGTAAGTTAATTTCAAATTCATTCATTCAGTTACAGGTGCTCTGCATCTGAAGCTTTAAAGGGAAACTGTTTGTTCTGTGAATCCTGACGATGTCTTTGTGGTCTCAAACACTTCAGGCTGCAGCCCAGCAGCAGGAGTCCGAGTCAACCCAGAAGGCCGAGAGGGAAGTGACACGCATGTGCGTCCTGATGGTCTTTGGCTTCCTGGTAGCTTGGACACCATATGCCACTTTCGCTGGATGGATCTTCTTGAACAAGGGAGCTGCCTTCACCGCCCTGACTGCATCCATCCCTGCCTTCTTTGCAAAGAGCTCAGCTCTCTATAATCCTGTTATCTACGTGCTGTTTAACAAACAGGTTGGTTGACATGAAAATGCATTTACCTTTATTTTTCAGTGTTAAAACCCAACACGGAAAACATTAAATGCTTGTTATGTTAATGTTTTTTTCTGTTTTTTATTTTCAGTTCCGTAACTGCATGCTGAGCGCTATTGGAATGGGCGGCATGGTGGAGGATGAGAGCTCAGTTTCTGCCAGCAAAACAGAAGTGTCCTCTGTCTCTTAAACACAGAGACATTTTCAGTAACATGGACATTTTCCTTTCTAATGTCTCTTCAAAATGGAATAATACTAATTGTGGACTGAGTGAGATTCAGGGACGTCGGAACTACTTGACCAGTGACGAATGGCTCCAGGAACAAACTCATGAACTGCAATTTTCACCTTTTATTTGAAGGATGTTGGAAATCAATGTGAATTCAAAATCAATGCAAATAATGGTAACATCTGTGAACACGCGTATATGGATGCTCATTTTGACCCTCCCTTCCGTCCGGGGAACAGGAATCTCTCAGCTGTTGATCTATTTGGCACATTTGAATTTACATAAAACACCCAACATCATGTTTCATTATATTTCTTGTTTTCATACATCAGTGGGAACACATTTTGTACTGTATTTTCAAAACAAGCAACTATATACCATGTAAAATTCTATTTTTGTCGCTGAGTTGGTCATCATGAATTGTAAACATTGTATATATAAAAATAGTATAGATAAATAAATGCATGCATGAAAATGTGTTGATCTATTGATTTTTTTTCAAACATTAGGCCATAAAAACCTGTCTGACGCCAAAAGGTTTACATTAATGTGAAATAGCAGCTTTACATAGATTTAACCTTTCTATTTATGAGGAGTTTTACACTAATTGGTTGACTAATTGTTCCCCCATCTTTGTCTTGGTCAGTAGGGGGCATCAGCGGCCACAGGAGGCACCCTGATGATCATGTCATCAGGGTAAACTGATCATGACGGTGCTGAGACCGTGTGATAAAGCCAGATTAGGTTAATCTGATTAACAGAGAAAAGAACTGAGGTAGAAATGTGGTTATTCTAAAACAGATGGAAGATATTACATGGTGGCGAAGTAACCTCCTTCAGATGGTTATTATACATATCCTATTTTAATCATTATATGAAAGGCCTACATTGACATGTTAGCTATAAGTTTGTTAGAGTTTAGGTTTTTATTTATTCAACTGACTGCTAAACTCAATCCATAACCAATCATTATGTAGGCCTTTTATATATCATACATCTGTCGCGGTGTGACTACAAATAAATTAATCGAACTAATAGGAACTCAATTTACACATTGTGATAAACCTCCAAAATTTAAAAACAACTTGTTTCCACCAATATGCACAGACTTTTTCTGTGGTCTTGACAGTTAGAAAGAAAACACACCGACAGGTGGAGTGATTTGAGCTTTGCTGATATATGCAACTATCTAATCCTGCATTCTAGAACAGAGGCGAACACTTGCCTCTGTTCTACACACACTCAACAAACCACAAAAAAAATTGGTTCCATCACAGAAAAATAATAAAGAAAACAATACACAAAAGCAGAACAAATGTAGCAGGGTGCAATTAATATTGTATATAATAATTTCCCCCTAACCCCACCATGCCCACTCACCCCATCCTAACCAGGGTGAACCTTCCCCTAACCCCTACCCGAACCAGGGTTTGCATCCCACTCTCTCTTCTTTCCCACCTCCCACCTCTCCCCCATTTCTCTCCACTCACCCCAACCAGTAGACAGATGGCAACTGAGTTCGGTTCTGCTAGAGATTTCTTCCTGTTAAAAGGGATTTTTTTTTCTCTCCACAGTCACCAAGTGCTTGCTCGTTGTTGGAACTGTTGGGTTTCTCTGTAATATTGTGAGGTCGCGACCTTACAAGGTAAAGTTCTGGCGCTATAAAATTGAATTGAATTGAATCATGTTGTGAAGCACTCTGTGACTGTGGTGTCTGTGAAAGGTGCTTACTAATTTACTTATAATAGCATCTTCTATGGAGATAGTTGTCTGAGTATGTACATACAGATACATGAATAATCTATTGCAGAGTATAAGTGTGTTACGACATAGTAAAGTCACATGGCTGATATGACTGTTCATTCAGTGAGCTTAGTGTTGTGTGGAGGAAGCAGTAAACACCAGCACCCACCAGAGGGGAAAAGTTGAAATGTCCCTTCATTTGTCTTTTCTGCCTCCGGGGGAGTGGCGGGTTAGCACTCCAAGTGGACTCCGTGACTGCTGTGTAGAACTGGGTCAATGGCTCTAAGTGGCACATTCCTCCGCTGACATAGAAAGTGCATCTTCTGCTCCATCTTTTTTATGTATGTAACCTGCAGTCACTGTATGTAACTGTAGGCTGTTTATTTTCCAAAGTCATTCGATAAATTGTAAGAAAGTAGACTAAAGGTTTGGCTGAGTTGACCTTTTCATGTTGTATTTTGTGACGCACCTGCAGGTCGGGCTTTTCAAACCCTGAAAAAGACTAAAATTATATTTGCTTCTTCTGCTATTTCATTTACCTTTTCTATATTGTAGGCTGTTATTGGGGTCCTGAAAGTTTAATTCACAATAATACTCTACTTTCTTATACTTTATTCTTAAAGAAGAGCTAATCAAGACTACATGTATTTATCTTTGCAGATACAGGCGGCCTTTGTTCATGTTTGTATGTTTTTATGTTTTCCATGCAACTGAATACTCTGACCTCGTTGGACTAGAACCATCCAGTAGCTCAATTGAAGTTTTGCCATGCTCCTGCTGTTCCTCCCAGCCGTGCGAACTGACACAGGTGATGGAATGGGATCTGATCAGTTGATCAACCTCCTTGGTATAATTCCGTGCTCTGCATCCCTCAGTGGGTGCTATTGACATGTTGTTGAAGCAGTGATATAAGAGAAAAAAAGCACATATACGGATAGCAACAAGACGGACTGAGACGTATGCTATAATATATAAAAAATTGTTGGGCCCACTGCCAATAGGGTTTGTCAAAGCGGGCAATTGCCCCCAAGATCAGCTGATCACGTCTGTCCACTGCAACGACAATTTTTGTGAGAACCCCCTTAAATTGTATAAGGATATGTACAGGACACTAAGGTCGGAACCCACTTACGAGGCACCTGGTCCCTTTTGTCCCTCGAACTCCCTTAAAACACCCCTGCCTCTGAAACACACTGTACAAGCTGGATACTATCCAAGTGGTACCCCACTGTGACAATCCGTTGGTTTGTGAACTGCCGTTTTGAAGCCTCGAGGTTAGCATTTTGACCAGCACCATGTTTGTGCGACTAGACATAGGAGCAGGGGGGGGGTCTAACTGAGAGCTTGCCCATTTACACCTGTAATCATCCACCGATTGGTAATGACGAAGACTTGAAACTAGCCATTGTTTAATGACGTTATAAATCAAGTGAGAAGTACAGCCATTGTCTCATTGACTTCTATAGAAATTGACTTCTTTTTTGCAACCAGGGAGTCGCCCCGTCCTGTTGATTCCAGAGAATACAGGCTTCAGGCTCTACCACATTGGCCTCATTTTCCAGACTCGGTGTCTACGTCCATTTTTATATACAGTCTATGATACTATCTGACCAGATGGCCCCAAATTCATACTAGGGACATCACTGCTCCATGGACAAATCACTAAAAGGCTAACATCAGTATGTGACCTGGGCTACAATAAGACCCCAGATAATAAATCAGTTTATGAAACCTATAAGTCACTCCCCATCCTTCAGTTGGGTTGGCAGAATAAAACATCATCCTATTTACCGCAGCTTGCAGTAAAATATCAGCCAGGCTTAAGTCAGAACAAAAATACAACTGCCCTGAAGTTCCGACAAGGCATCTACAGGGCAGTGTGTCAGGGAATTAACTACATAGCTGCTGTATTAAGGAGGATCCAAAGATAAGATGAGTGAGTGTGAAGTAGGTCAGTGAGTCCTCTACATTCCACTTACACTTGCATTAAGTACATTTATTTTCAAGAAAATCTACCATCTACTACTGCAACTTGTCTGTATAGCTAATTATGTTTTTGCTGAACTGTCAAGTCTGGTCATTGAACCACTACCTATTGTTTTTATGTAATGTTAGGTTTTCGAATTATTAGAAAATCTCATGCAATCGTGCGTGTGCCCCTTCAGAGTGATGTTCCGACAAATTCTTACAGCTAAAGACAGACAAAAAGACATGTTACTTATTCCCTTATCACCTACAAAAAAAAGCAGTGGTCAATGCAAAGCTTGAAGTATCAAAAACTACAACAATGGCAACAAGGTATTTTCATGCATGCATTTAATAAATTTTCTAAACTTTTTTGTTTACAAAATATATACATGATTTTATGACAGGGGCCAACAAATATGCTCACCCCTACAGGTCATAAATATACAAAGGTGATTTGTACCACTCACCCATCCAGACATGTCACGCGCATCTGTCACATATACATTTGTTTTTTATGCTTGATCCTTTCTCAGGTGTTGTTCAGATGATGTTGGAGTCCTGTTTGAATCCCACAAACACAGACCCCGCCCCAAAAAAAGAATATCCACGGTTGAAACCCTGCCATGGAGGTCAATGTCCATTTGTTGCAGAAAAGATCATGTTTGTATCCAGTTGCTTAATTCCATTTCAAGTTAGCCATTCAGAATCAGGAAGACATCAAGAAGGTGGATGTTCGGAGGAGTGAAGTAATAATTCTTATGACACAGAGGACACTTCTGTCTTGCTGGTGGATAGTGAGGTCTCATCTTCAACCATACCACCCATTCCAATAGTGCTCAGCATGCAGTTACGGAACTGGAAGGGAGAAAACACATGAAAGTAAGATACCAAACAATTTTATACATCAACACTAGAAGAAACCCTCATTTGGAGAACCCACTGTGATAAAATCAACTAACCAAGTATCACTGTAGGACTGACAAATTAAGGGGAACTTTGGAATTTTTGAAGTTGCTTCCAAATCCACTGATAAATATATGAGCATTAATCCAAAAAGTTTGCTTCTACAGGTTGTTTTAGACTGTGTACAAAACATCAACATGATATAGTAGGGTAATTATTAGAAGCTATATGGATATTTGTTATTTGAGTTAAGGTTATCTGTTTATACAACAACCTCCACTTGTTGCCTACAGGGGGAGTTATAATCATTATAATCCATTCTAAATCATTTATTAGCTTATATAATGTTCATAAATAGCAAATGAGGGGCTTCAAATAAAGTGTTGCCCTGTTTTGTACCACATCCTCATAAGACACAGTAATGAACTATTAAAAAACAACCACGTTTTATTATTCAGTTTGTGGCTTTGTTTATGCTTCTCTTACTCTCTTCTATTTAGTTCTTTAGTGCACCAGGAACGAAGGTTCTACGTGGACCTTATCATTTATACCAGCAGACGGGAAACACTTAGTTCATTACTATCAATATTCATAATTACTGATGATTATTGGTTTATTATTAGAAAGCGATAAACGCAAGACCCTATAATAACTGCAGGCTTGATTGATGATTTTCTTTTATCAGACATTCGTTATCCATACATAACTGCGGGCCTTGGGGTTTACTGCCCTTTACTAATGACTATGAATGACTAAATTTTAAATGGATCAAAATCACAAGGACTTTTCACAGTCTCAATTACCTAAACACAGAAGCAACTATAATGTGCATGCACATTGTCAGATCTGAAATATTCAGCCACCTACTGCTCAACGGCCTGTACAACAATAATGCCACCACTTCGTAATCTGGTAAAATAGCACTTAAAGTTCTGGACATGCCACTTCTGCAATATTATCAAAAAAATACAACTTACAACAACAACAGTGGTTCTCATTAATGGCTAAAGCTGTACATAGAAATAGCAAACAACTTATCTACCATTTATACTCTCTATAATGGGTGACTTATCATAAAGTGATACAAGTGGTCCATGATCCCAAAGGAGAACTGGGTTCTGCAGGAACAGTAGCTACAGTGCAGCGATAAACTGACCTGTTTGTTCATCAGCACGTAGATAATAGGATTGAACAACGCCGAGCTCTTTGAGAAGAAGGCAGGAATGGCCATGGCTGTGGCTGAGAAGGCAGCTCCCTTGTTGAAGAAGATCCATGCAGCAAAGCTGGCGTACGGGGTCCAGGCCACGAGGAAGCCCAGCACCATCAGCACGCACATGCGCGTCACTTCCTTCTCAGCTTGCTGGGTGGATGCTGAGTCCTGCTGCTGAGCTGCAGCCTGAAAATGTGTCCAACAGAGGAGCAGGAAGGAGGTTAGCTCTTGACAATATGGAGCATAACATTTTTTATTATTTCCAGTTCCTCTCATGTCAGGATTTACTGGTTCTCTATAATATCAAATTTAATATTGTAGGGTTTGGGACTCTTGAATGGACAGAAATGTAATTTGTAGGCTTAAAATTGTTAGGTATTTCTTTCTTTATATCATGCAGGGCCGAGAGTAAAAGAAAAAATAAACCAAACCACGAAACCCCCCAAAATATGCTGTTTAACTGGTGTACCATTAACACATATGGAAATGATATTATGAATCAATTAAATTAATTAGTCTGATTTATAACTTTTCTGTGTACTCAAAGTCACATTACCGCAGAGGAGAAGAAGGCAGCGAATATAATAAATGTGATGATAATAATAGTGGGTACATGCATTAAAGTCAAGGTACAACTAAGGTTCTTTGTGTGATTGCAGTTGTCACCCCACACAGACTGTTACAGTGTAGTAACTGTTAATAGTATAGATAAAGTATAAGACTTACAGCTTTGACTGTCAGCACAAGGCTTCCATAGGTGAAAAAGATGGTGCCAACTGGGAAACAGAAGTGGCAGATGAACATGTACATGACGTATGATTCATTGTTGAAGCCTGGGGCCATAGTGTAGTAGTCAGGTCCACACGAGCACTGCAGACCCTCAGGAATGTACCTGTGTGAGAACAGAGAGGCACATCAGAGAAAACCATCCAATACTGAAACACACACAAGTGAAGCTAATAAACACACTTTTCACTGTTACTCAAGTACATTCTTGAAACAAAAAAAACTTCCTCAGCTTATACTTTTCTCACTATTATGTTATTATTTCTATTTGTTACAAATTCTGAATGCTTCATTCTGACCTATGCATTGCTAGCCACTTCATTATCGTCTTGTGCATCAAGTGTTTCACAACGGCTTCTTTCTCACTTACAGTGCATATATCCAAGTGATACTTTCACAGGTACATTTACTCTACAAGTACTGTACACAGTCTGATTTAGAGGTGCTTGTTTGTTTTTTTACTTGAATAGTTCAATTTAATGCTACTTTATACATTCATAAAAAATGGTGTAATAATATATATATATATATAAGTACACCATTACTGATATATATATATATCAGTAATTTAATTATGATATATTACGGTATAACCCCAACCATTTAACTTTTGATAATTTAATGTATTATAAATTATCTCAAGTATACAGTATTTAAAAAGATCAAAGTGCAGTTTTGCTCTAAGGTGCATAAGTCCTATTTCCCATAATTAGTGACAGAACTGATTTGAGTCTTGGCTCCTGCTTCCAGGGCTGATTTCATACATGATATTGTCTGATATCTAAGTCTAAGTCTATTCAGGTCAGTTTCCTTGTTTGTTTGTCTATTTGTTTGTTAGCAGGATTACTCAGAAGGTTATGAACGGATTTGTGGTCGATTCAATGCTGGCAGGGATCCAGGCCCAAATCTGGATCCAGGAATTTTTTTGAAGGTGAAACAGCATGTAGGTGGAGGGATTGCGGAGCCTTGGCGGACGTCTGTGCTTTACGTGTGCATTGGTTAATGTTAAACAATTTCCATCTGTACTTCTCCTGCTTTGAAATTCAAAATCTCTGGATTGAAAGGGGTCTACATATGGTTCAGATCAGTTCAAGTCTTTGTTCAAAGCTTCATTATTTTCCACAAAAAGCGTGCAAGGCACTACATCACACATCGCCATCTTTGGGTCTTCATCTAAGTATAAGAAGAAGCTAGCTCGGTATTCTCAGGTCGGACATAATGACAAAGGCCAAGTGACCTGCTCCTATCGCATCTACAGTTCATTCAACTGCTGTGGGTACTGATGTTTCTGGTCGATCAGTTTGGTGGACAGAGTGAATGCCAGTTTGTATTGGCATTGGCAAAAGTTACATAGTGATGCTTTAAACAGCACTTAGATACCTTTTCATACATCGCAGCAGATTTTGGACACAGTTTTGCCATTTCAGTGCCTGATACAGTGGTTTTAAAAGAGACTTACATTTACTCTCTTCAGTTTTAGTGTCTAGGCACTGATGTTCAATATTTTAATTACCTGGACCAGCCAGCCAGTGGTGGGGCGGCACAAGATAGAGCCATGATCCAGGTGAAAAAAACTCCAACTCCTGCGTGAGTTCCAGTGAACTTGAAGCTTCCCATGGGTTTGCAGACCACAATGTATCTCTCAACAGCCAGGACGACCAGAGACCAGAGAGCAACTTGACCTGTGAAACAAGGAAAGAATAGAAAACATCTGTTAATGATTGTAGCTGCATGGGACACTTTCAGAAGATATGCAGAAAAGTGTGCAAAAGTTCCTACTGTGTATCATACCTCCCACAGTAGCCATGAATCCTTCAATGGCACATCCCATAGGTCCAAAAATAAAATAGCCATTAATAGCAGTTATGAAAGTGATGGTGAACCCAAAGCAGACCATGATCAGTCCAGCCACAGACAGGTTGACCAGGATGAAGTTGAGTGGTTGCCGCAGCTTCTTGTTCTGAGCTGTGACCATCAGAGTGAGAGCGTTGATGGGGAAGCCAGTGCAGATCAGGAAGAACATGTAGACAGCAAGAAGTTTGAATAGCATGGGATCCCCCAGGTAGTACTGTGGATAAAAGTAGGGACTCCTCACAAGCCCCGTCTTGTTGTTCATGGGGATGTAGAAGTTCTTGCCCTCCGTGCCGTTCTCCATCTTTCTCTTAGTCAAAGGACCGACAGTGTGGAGTTTGCAAAATGCAGTGTTGAACACCTCTGCATGCAACAGATCTCTGTTACCTTTATACACGTCAAAAAGTGGATTACAGGGGGATTGAGAAAAAGTCTTTCCTGTAAGCCTCTGTGATTTATCTTAACACCAGATAATCATCAGCTTATTGACACCAGACTATTCGAACATTTTAACTAAACAAACAGCCCTCCACCCCCCTTATTTATTTCCCTTTGTTGTTTTCTTTCCTTTTCTTCTTCTATAATGTTCATCACTGCTGTTTGGCTTGAGGTTGAAAATCTGGGACTCATAGAATAAATAAATATCTTTTGCAATTTCTAACCAACTGAAGTTTAATAAGTTTAGATAATACTTGGTAAGAGGTCTGCAAACACCTCACACTTCCTTCATCCACCCTGAGCCCCATACCCAAGTTAATCACCACCAGAGCTAAAGTCTGCAAACGACAGTTACAGTATTATACAGTTAGTATTTTAAAACACTGCGTGATAACGGTTAGAGTAAAATATGTCCTTTACATGTATTCAGCAATGTCATATGTATAATACCATGATGCTTCATACATTTTTTGTCCACTGTTATTGTGCCATTTATATATCATAAATAGTCAAACTGATTATTCTGATTCAGACTATTATGCAGACAGGCGTACGTTCAAATTTGATTTTAGTTTAAACTCTCCAACCCACCTGAATAGTTTTTCAGTGGAGTGTTTGGTTTGTCTGTAAGAGGAAACCTTTTTCCATGACCACAGTCTTTACTTAATTTTAACCGAGAAATCTGATGTTTTTTTTATTTTAATGAAACAACCAACTTTGTTAACTGACATAACTGTGGCAAGATCACACAATCCATGAATACCAAAGTTGAACAAAACTAAATTACAGGGAATAACGTTTGTCTTTCGTCTTTTTAACAGTTCTAGCTTTTAACAGTTATCTTCTTCTTAGTTTTAATCTTTTTTTCTTACTTGGCCTTGAAATAGTTGACTGTTTGTAGTTTTTCTTTCCTATGATGTTTGCCATGATGTTTGAACCATTTAACTGGACAGTGTTGTATGTAATATTCCATCTGTTCATCCACGACCTTGAATATGATTTTGGAACCTATCCAGGATCACACTGGGCGAGAGGTTGGATAGAACCTGGACAGTGTGTCAATCCATTACACAGCCAACACACACTCATAGTCACACACACACGCTATGGACAATCTAGTTCAACTAATTCCTCTGACTTACATGTCCGTGAGACAAAAAGTGGAGAACATGAGGGAGTCTCTGTTTAACAGTTGTTTCACCAATAGAATATAACAGAAGACTTAAACTTTTAACTTCTGAGTGAAATTAGAAATTATTCATAACACAAAAGCAACAGACAGGTTTGGATGCATGCATTTATTTACCTACATTTAAAATATTAGTATTTATAGTATTTATAAAATATATACAATTGCCCAAGAAAATCAATTCTGTTCCTCTAACAACCACCAAAAATTTATATAGAGCTGAACAAGATAAGTGCTGGAACATTTTTATGAAGATGATGATGGCTGAAATAATAACAATAAGAATAAAAAACACTCCTGACACTCATGGGAATCGTTTGACTGCCAGATAACAGCACATTTTGCGTCACTGTTGTGAGAAGTTATATTGATTTTTCCTTTGGGTTAACAGCAGAACTATACTTTGACTAAAGGTTCCACCTTATAAGAGAAAACTGCAAACTTCACACATTGTACCAGACATCAGAACTTACTCTACGATGTGTGAGGGCTTTTAGATGACTTCTCGTTACATGCAGTATTTCTTGGAAAATGTAACCAAGTGATATAACTGTCCAAAGTGCAATGTTTTCAGTCCATGTGAAATATTTGTTAGAGTTGTTGAGCTTCGTCTGTGTTCAGGAAACCGAGGACACTTCTGTCTTGCTGGTTGATAATGCGCTCTCATCTTCCACCATACCGCCCAGTCCAACAGAAGTCAGCATGCAGTTACGGAACTGAAAGTAGGGTATATTGTATGATGACAAAATTAAGAATCAATAAACATGGAACAAAACAAAATTCATAATGGAAAGACTGGTTTAGCAAGTTTAGCAAGTAAAAACAAAACAACATTACAGTGGATGGTGCTGGTCTTTTTGCTGTTTTAGATATTTATAAAATAATATCATTTTAAACTGGTTGTCTTAACAGCTGTAAAAAAAAAACGACCGTTTTACTTAATTACAATGTTTGCTTTTTAAAAGCTGCATTTTGTGTAAGAAAGGTAAATAAAGTGAAAATACATTCAACTGGACTGTGAAGATTTTAATAATCCATCTATTAATCCATGTTTAAAGTGCACTATAATGTGGTGTTAGCATGTGCAGCATACAGTGTTTACTAACATATTTGTCAACAAATAGAATAAACAGATATTAATTTATTGACAACATAACACAACTGTTATAATCTAAAATCCTGTATGTCTGTATATTATGTATGAATATAAAATGTATTAGTTATTATTATGGTTGGATTTTGAATGACATTTATATATTTATAAATACATCTTCAGTCTTCATGTCAACTGAGAAAACTGTTAAGTTGGTTCCATAATAAAACTAAAAAGCCCTGGATGAAATCCAGTACGTTGACCTTCAGCCATGTCCTCATGAGTTTTGAACACATTTATAAACACTTTTAAACCTGTCTGTAAAACAGTTTGACATTTACACTGAGACTTTATGATATTTTGAAAGCCCTATAAGGACATGTTCATGTGTTCAGTCATATCATTAAAAGTTGTTTTTTTTTTTTTTGGGGGGGGGGGGGGGGGGGGGGGGGCAAATACAGTAATCAACACTTAATCCTGTCCTTTTGTCTGCTCACCTCTCTATTATGGGGTGTTATGAACAGTTTATAAATTGTATTGACTCTTCTTAGGAAGCACCATACCTGTTTGTTCATCAGCACGTAGATAATAGGATTGAACAACGCCGAGCTCTTTGAGAAAAAGGCAGGGATGGCCATGGCTGTGCCTGAGAACGCAGCTCCCCTGTTGAAGAAGATCCATGCAGCAGAGCTGGCATATGGTGTCCAGGCCACGAGGAAGCCCAGCACCATCAGCACGCACATACGCGTCACTTCCTTCTCAGCTTTCTGGGTGGATGCTGAGTCCTGCTGCTGAGCTGCAGCCTGAAAATTTTGACATCAACAGTTGTATGGATTTTGCACGTCTTGTTGATTTTTAGTTAAGTCAGAAAAACCTTGCATAATGACTAGGTTTTCCTTTTAAACAAGTGTTCTACATATGCAAGAATTTCAAAATTGCATTTATAAATATCACACTATATTAAAATGTATGTCTCTTACCGCCTTCACTGTGCACACTAAGTTTCCGTAAGTGAAGAAGATGATGAAGACAGGAACACAGAAGTGGCAGGTGAACAGGTACAAGACGAATGATTCATTATTGTAGCCTGGAGCCAGAGTGTAGTAGTCAGGTCCACAGGAGACCTGGACACCCTCAGGAATGTACCTGTGAATGCAAGACATATAACATTAGAAACTAAATAAACAAATTAGCCAATATCATATGGCTTGGCACAATCTGTACTTTGGTGGTCCAATGTATACATTTGTCAACAGATGGATTCTGGAAAAGGCAGTAAAAAAACATGTGATTTATTTTGGTAAATATGAAACAAAAACATGCGTGATATGATATCCATCCATTATTAATAACGCTTTATCCATTCACACTGTCACATTCACAACTATGGTCAATTTAGAGTCCTTATTTCAACTAACCCTAATCTTTTGACTGTGGGAGGAAGCTGGAGTACCCGGTTCGAACCAACACATACACAGGGAGAACATGCAAACTCCACGCACTAAGGCCTTGGTTGGTTCGCACCGGGAACCTTCTTGCTGTGAGGTGATAGCACTAATCACTAAACCACCGTGCAGCCCATCATTGGATCAATGTGGCTTTTTAGATTCATTCTTTAACAGGGAGTCCAAATCTATACAATTCAAGCTTTTAACATGACTGCCACCATATTACTGCTGGAAAGCTCCAAAACGGCTCCAAAATTTGGGATCATTAAGTTTATACATCATAAGTCATGCTTTGTCGATTTGTTTACACTTGTTTGTTTTTTTTCAAATTATCTGTATTGAGACAGGAACAACTGGACTTGGTTGTAGTTTCTTGAAGATGTTTCATCTCTCATCCAAGAGACTTCTTAAATTGAACTCTGTGGAGTGTGGGCAGTGGCTGTTGATGCTCCAGACTTTAGGCTGATATTAATGACTTGACTTGGATTCCGGCGGCCATGGGTAGCCAGTGGAGGTCAATGAACAGTGAAGTGACATGTGTTATTTTAGGTTGGTTGAAGACCGGATGTTCTGCTGCATTCTGGACCATCTGTAAGGGTTTCAATGTGCATGAAGGGAAGCGTGCCAGAGGAGCATTCAAATAGTGGAGGCAGGAGATAACCACAGCCTGCACCAAGAGCTGGGTGGCAAACAGAGTCGAGTAAAGCCTGATTTTTCATATTATGCAAAGTTCAAAGAAGCACTTCCAGGGGACAGATGCAAAAAAGTAAAGCTGGATGTAAGATTTCAGTTTAGTTTTCTTTTTTTCTTTTTTACACATTGGCTCTTATTTCTAAAATTTCTGTTTTTTTTTAACTGTTATTTTAGTTTATCAACTTGATTGCTCAATTCTGAAGAAGCAACTGCATCATTAAAAGCGAAGCCATCAGGGTAAGGGTAAGGCTGAGGCTGTTGACAATTCTCTCTGGCACTTTTTTGAAGAACATTTAAAGGTAAACAAACCCACATTAGGTAGTTAAAGATTAAGTCCCCACTGGATTCCAGTAACAACACCGCACCACAACAAAAAAGTAATTAAGTTGGTGTGTAAAGCATCTGCAGTTGAATCAAGAAGAAAGGACAAGACTACAAAAATAAGAGCCATGTTCCATAGATGAATACATAAAATTAGACAATAGTGATAATTCTGACATGGTAGGAGTTTCATTAAAGATCTCCACTCTCCACTCTGCCATCCCTGATGTGGGGTGGTCATGTGATCCATTTTGGGGAATTAGTTAATTACCTTGACCAGCCAACAAGAGGAGGAACAGCACAGGAGGCAGCCATGATCCATGTGAAGGCGCAACCTGTTGCAGCGTGGGTGGCTGTAAATTTGAAGCTACCCATGGGTTTACAGACCACAATGTATCTCTCAATAGCTAGAACCACAAGAGACCACAGGGACACTTGGCCTGTGAAAAAAAAAAGAGAACAGAGATTGTTATGAGAATCTCCAAATCCTGCCATCTGTTACACTATCTTACAACTTAGACCTGGACAATCTAGACAATCTGCAAGGCAAATTACCACTTTCCTATCGTTTACCTCCCAGAGTAGCCATGAATCCTTCAATTGCACAACCCGTTGGTCCCAAGGAGAAATAGCCCATTAGAGAAGAATAAAAGGCGACTGTGAATCCAAAGCAGACCATGATCAGTCCAGCCACAGACAGGTTGACCAGGATGAAGTTGAGTGGTTGCCGCAGCTTCTTGTTCTGAGCTGTGACCATCAGAGTGAGAGCATTGATGGGGAAGCCAGTGCAGATCAGGAAGAACATGTAGACAGCAAGTAGTTTGAAAAACCATGGATCCGCCAAATAATACTGTGTATAATGGTAAGGATTCCTCACAAGCCCCGTCCTGTTGTTCATGGGGATGTAGAAGTTGTTGCCCTGAGTGCCGTTCTCCATCTCTGCAAATTGGGATTTGGATGGGCAGAGTAGGGTAACCTTGGAGCACTGTCAATGCAGCCAAGCAACTGCTGTCTAACTTGATACTACAGCTATGGTTATATAGCCCCAGGGGCAGATTCACAGTGGATGGAGAAGATAAGCAAAGAGGATCTGCATGAGATTTCAGCCCATAATCTGTCAGAGTATAAACACTTGCTCAACAGAACAGAGTTGAACCTTTTTTTTTCAAAGGATATGTTTCATCATTCAAACAGTGAATGTCACAGAGTCAGGAAGGTCACTTTACATTCGAGAGAGAGATTCTTGTCTTTCATAAGGTACCTGTAAGGTACATTTTCGGCACACATATTTATCCATGTTGCCATGAGAGCAGATATGTTCTTGTTATGAAAAACTCCGACATAAGGTCCAGTCAATCTATCCATCTCTGTTTCTGCTCTGGAATGACTTTCCTTTGAAGGAGCTGAGTGAAATGCATTTCTAACCCAAAAGGCACTTTTAATTCGACAAAATGTACTTATTTCCTAAACACCATTAAATGAAGACTCTGGTTGTTCCCTGTAATTTGATTAGGTGACTATCCATTTAGTTTGGGTGCAGCTAACAATCACGTAATAGGATTTGTGCAGGTAAGTGTAGATATGCTGCCGCAACATTACTGTAGCAGAAGATAGAAAGATAGATTACAAGCTCTGGCAATCATAAGTAGGCAAAAGGTATGATTCTGGCTTGTTTATTGAGTGTTTAACATGGAACAACCACAGCTGTTTTTTTATTGACTTTGTTACCTACTCTTGATCAAAATAAACTCCAGTGCAAGTCTGCTACAAGGAGGAAGCCTGACATACTGCTCATGAAGTAACAATCAAATGATCAGCCGCAGGTTACTGGTGTTTTCATGAATAATAATTTCAAAAAGTATAGGAGTAAGACTGCTGTCTGTGATTCACCATGAAAAATAAATAATCCACGATTGACTTACACTGCCAACTCTTAGTGTTTATTTTGTAACCCTGGTGAGACAAAATAAATAGTGTACATGCAAATAATAAAGTGTATTGCAGTATACTAGTTTCACATGCATATTTGTGGCTGTATGTAAGTTGTTTGAGTAGTAACAGGCTAAAAAGGTAAACTCAGAAGACTTTAGACTTAATCTTTTAAGGAGATTACTGTTTGGCCAAGGTAAACATACAGCCCCTCAAAGATTGCTGCTTGGGCAATGCCTTGAGTCTCTCTCATGTTGGCTTGAATCTAAAAAAAATAAGATATTTTTTGGGGTTTTCTCAGCTATGTAATACAATTTTCAATCATCCTTATGGTGCAATAATTCCTGTCATATATTTCAATTCAAAAATTTGTTTAATGTCCAATTATTAAGATGCACGATCTCTTTCCATCTTTCTTTTTACTTTAAGATTTTTCTTCGTCTTTCTTATTTTGACCTGTAGTTCTCCGAGAGTATGACCCATAAATGTGGATCATAAAAACTGAACACCTCCTCTCATATGTTTAGTTGTGACTCTACAGACAGAAAGCAGACCTGTCCCAGATGACCTGAGGGGTCTCGATGGTTCACAACGTAGCAGTGGATCAATAATGTATTCTGAAGCTGTCATCTGCCTGGTGCAGTGAACACATTTGCATCTGGATGAGGTTGGCAGGGCTTTGATTTTTGATTTCTCCTGTGCCCTCAACACCATCCAGCCACTGCTACAGGGTGACAAGCCGCAGGTGATGGGTGTCTTACATGGTGCTGGAGGTACCGGAGCTCCACAGGGGACCTTTCCTGTTCACCTTCACAGACTTTCAGTACAACTCTGGGTTGTGCCACTTGTAGAAGTCTTCTGACGACTGCAGTGGTTGTGTGTATAAGGGATGGACGGGAGAAGGAGTGCACAGGCACTTTTCTTCACTGTGGTCTGCTGGGGGAGAAGCATCAGAACCAATGACACTAACAGACTTAACAAACTGATTAAGAAAGCTGTCTCTGTAATAGGCTGCAAGCTGGAGAAATTTGAAAACTGTGGTGGAGAGGAGGTCAACAAACTATTATCTTTCATGGATAACCCTGACCATCCTCTCCTTCACACACTGGACAGACAGTGGAACACCTTCTCCAACAGGCTAGTGCAGGTTCACTCTCACAAGGCACCTTCCTGTTACCTTCTTATGTACATTACTGGTAACTGATTGCAAACTTGCATTAAAATTATACTTGTATAGTTTTGCAGTTCTCATATTTTCACATTTGAATTTAATTCTTTAAATTTTGTTATATCTATCTATCTATCTATCTATCTATCTATCTATCTATCCTTCCATCTATCTATGTTATTTTGCACTTGTAACAGACATTGTTAATATAGGCCTTTTTGCTGCCATGTATTCACGGTGGTATATCGTTTAATTGGGACTTGGTTAATCCATTTAGTGGCAGGTGAGATGTTTTGTCTTCTCAAGCAGATAATGGGATTGTGTTATAATTTAATTAGACAGGCCAACACTAATGTTACCTCATTATTATTGGCTTGCAAATGACATCAACTGATGGTAAACCAATTGCTGCAGTTAAACAGACTCAGCTCTTTAATTGACAGCCCTTTACAAGAGTCACCGATTCATGACATGACCATACCATACCATAACATGAATTGACTATAAAGAAAAAGAAAAAACTACTGGAGATATAAAGATACAATTTCTGCTTGTGGCCTTTATCAAGGTGAGAGAAACAATACTTAAGTGTACCATTAATTGAATTAGATTATACTGTAAATGTAATTTAACAGAACACCTCAATATATTTTATTCACTCAAAAGACATCCCATGCTCAACAAGAAAGGCACTTTAGAGTGTGAAAGTGCACAACCCTCCTCTCCACCTGCAACTGTCATATTATCCTTAATCATGCCTGCCCCTCTGAGAGTCAACAGCCATTGGATGAATGCATCAATCACAATGATCTTTTCTCCTATAGTTTTCAAACAGAAAATGGGGCTGGACATAATAATGTCAATAACAATAACAACAAAAATAATTATAATGACAATAATAATGATAATTATATTATACTTAATATATATGGCAAATCTCAAAAAAAAGGATATGTTTTAGATAAATGACCAATGTCCCGGCAGGGGAAATCATTAATATTACAGTGTTCTTCCATTTTAAAAAGTCTTTCTTAGAAGATACATTTTGAGAAGTGATTAAAAAAGATGCCAATGATTCTGCTAAATCTCAGGAAAATCTTAAAATGACAGTAATTCTCATACTGGCAAGTAACCAGTAAAGGGAGGTGAAAACATGAGTGTTTGATGATTTCCCAAAAGCTGAGCAGTTGTGCTCTGTTTTAGCTGAAGACCTGTGATATACCTGTGAAATACAATAATCTAAGCCTTATGAGATGAAAGCATATATCAAGCATGTGAGTGTTTAAACACCTGCCAAGTAATTTTAGATTCAAGCAATTTCAAACTCTGACTCTGAGTTAAATGGACGTTAACACTCTTGTCTTTGACTTACTGAAACTAAAGATATGTGTTTAGCTGCAAAAAAAAAATTATGGCTGTCCTAACACCAATTTAAATAACTAGATTACTGGCTGGAGTGTAAATTTGTCCCCAATCCCACAATTTGTGGTAAGGAGCTTATCACATTACAGTAAGGTTCAGTCTTTGATGAGGAAAGTGAGCTTATGCCATTGGAGATTCAAAAATAAATTACTCTGTTAAGCTAATGTTGATTGAACCACTCTGCTTCCCTTAAATCTATTACCTTAGTTTGGGCCCTTGGCATACGATGACAACTAGCCTACCAACTAGTGGCTTGTTTGTGAATGAAAAGCAAAATCAGATATTTACATACAGACATTTTATCGACAGAAAGATAAAACACTTTAGATAATTGAATCAAATAGTTTAGCTCTTAATTTACCTTCTGATGCTGTCAGCAACAGGCTAATTTAAACATTTTTGATTTATCAAAGTTTCCTGTTGAACTTAAAACTGCCGTTCCACTTGAAATATTCACACCACCTCTAAGTTTATATTTGCGTTGACAGATTTTTAAAGAACAGTTGTGTTTTCGGGGTACAAATGGAGCTTCAATTTTGACATATTAATAAGTTAAATTTGAGGAGCTTTTTTTTCTTTGTTTCTTTTTGTTTTAAATTAATATACACCTATTTTATAATTATATGATCGAATGAAAAATATGATGCCTGCCCTGAGCAAGCTTTTTATATACCCCAATCAGGCATTTCTAACAAGTTTATATTGTAGAAATGCCATTTGATAATGACAACATCATGATGTCATTTAAACCATATGATGATGAATGATTGGTTAATCTAAATAAGACTTATATCATGTCTCTTATCTCATTGTACTGTAAAAGCGATTTGAGTGGTTAATAAAATTAGAAAGGCGCTAAATAAATGCAGACCGTTTACCATTTACTAGATGATAGAGAGGGGGAGATCAGAAGAGAAAAGAGACTAGGAACAATTGTGTAACTACATAAGCTTTAGTTTGTGTCTATTCCAATATCATGCAGAAATACCTCAAACTCACCTCTTTGTGATGTCACTCATCACAAGATGTCAAACCAATCTTTTACAGATCAATATGAGCTTTTGATTGTCTCTCTAGCCCTGTTATTTGCCGAGATGACCTTGACCTTGACCCTTGACTGATCAGCTTCCAAAAGATAATCATCTGGAGATACAATCCCGAGTGCTAACTTGTTCTAAATTGAACAAGCCATTTTTAGGTTGTATGAGTGAATGGTGTTTAAATATATGAAGGTGATTCAGTAGAGGTCTATGTTTATAGTTCTAAAAAGTGCTGGAGAAACAGAACTGCTTGGCCTAACAGGTGAAGTGCAGATTGTTTGCTCTGGTTGCTTTTAATAATGTCAATGTGTATTACATCAGTCACACGAACTGAAATTATAAAAAGCCCTATTATCAAACTTTTATTAAAAAAAGTTTGACAATAGGGCTTTGTTTTCCAACAAGTCGAACTATGAAGATAGAAATGTATAATAACGAAAAATATGAATATTGTGAAAGTATATTGTTATGACAAAAATTTTCATTATTGGAAAAAAAGACAAAATATAATTACAATTATTGTTGGAAAGTGTAACTATGATGTCATAAAAGTTGAATTATATTAAAAATGAGAATAACGAGTTTGCAGTCATAAATCCTCCAAGTTACTGTTTTCTGCAGTTTTTCTGGCTCTGTGGTATAAACTGGCCATTTTAGAGAAGCAATTTTACGTTTTTTTAACAACCATTACAGTAATAATCAACATATTACTTGTGAATAAAGAAAATCCACTTTGCCAGAAGTGGAGCAAACAAATTGTGTTTCTTCAATACAACATTCAAACTGTTGACTCGAGATGAGAAAGTGATCTGTATAAATTCTAATGATAATACCCTTACATGGCAATGTCCTGGATGTAAATACAGGAAACCATCTGTCACACAGCTTTCATAAGTATGCCAATTCCTACAAGTGGGATTTCCAGACCAAGGAGCTTGTGTTTATCGGCTTAGCATCCAAAAATTGTCACTAGCAAGCTGTTAAACTGGAGGGGTTTGGCCCTTTCTGATCTTCAATCCTCGCAAATTGGATTCACACCTTGTACGCACTTCAGAGGTGTTGAGTAGGTTGTCTGGAAGTCAGGCTGCATGTAAGAGGAGGTGACACCTGTCTCCTTCAATTCACGTAGTCTTCAAAAGTGATTAGAGCACGCTCCGACTCAAGAGGTCAAAGACCTCCGACTCTCTCTGGAATAACACAATATATTTTGCATTTTATTTATTTATGATTTTGTTTGTTTCAGGACACTGCAGAGTTACCATCTCCTAATGAAGCACAATGTTAGGGAGTTCAGCTTTAGCTGATTAATCTTTGTAATTCAAATTGTGT